>NC_140167.1:75145366-75232866 GCF_963971535.1 Notolepis coatsorum
AGTCCATTCGGTAAAAGCGATCACGTCGCCATCTTCCTTTTGCCAAAGTACAAACAAAGTCTCAAGCGAACGCCGGTGGTCTCGCGAGAGGTTAAGCGTTGGGCCGTGACGTCAGAGGAGTCACTCCAAGCTGCACTTGAATGCACAGACTGGAGTGTATTCCGTGATAACACAGCCAATATTAACGAATACACCGAAACGGTGATTGACTATGTCTGTACTCTGGTAGAAGAAACAATCCCCTCCACCAAAATTAAAATCTACCCAAATCAAAAGCCCTGGGTAGACAAATCCGTCCGTGAGGCTCTGAAAGTGCGCACATCAGCATACAACACCGGGCTGGTGACAGGCAACATGGAAGAACACAAGATGGCAAGATACAACGTCAGGAGAGCAGTAATAGAGGCAAAACGGCGTTACAGGGATAAAGTTGAACTTCAGTTTGAACAGGCTGACTCTAGAGGCATGTGGCAGGGCCTCAGAACAATGACAGACTACAAAGGCACCCCCCTCAAACTGAACAGTGACATCTCCTTAGCAAATTATCTCAATTCCTTCTATGCGAGGTTTGAGGCTGTGAATAACAACACCAGCCTACAAACCACGGCAATGGGGGGGGGGGGGGGGTCTGCTGATGGAGACTCAGTGTTCAGGGTAACAGAGCATGAGGTGAGACGGATCTTTAAAAAAGTGAATATCAGGAAGGCAGCAGGACCGGACGGCATCCCCGGCCGCGTCCTAAAAGTCTGTGCCGACCAACTGGCCCCGGTATTCACTGACATCTTCAACCTGTCCTTGGAACAGGCTGTCATCCCCACCTGTCTGAAGAAGTCCACCATCATCCCTGTACCCAAAAAATCTACGCCCGCTTGCCTCAACGACTACCGCCCTGTAGCCCTCACCTCCATAGCCATGAAGTGCTTTGAGAAGCTAGTGAAGGGCTACATCTGTTCCTCCCTCCCCATCAACCTGGACCCTCTGCAATTTGCATATCGCCCCAACAGGTCCACGGAGGACGCCATAGCCCATGTGCTGCACACAGCAGCATCACACCTGGACAAGAGGCAGGGGAACTATGTGAGAATGCTGTTCATCGACTACAGCTCAGCATTCAATACCATAGTCCCCTCCAAACTCATAGCCAAGCTCAGGGACCTGGGCTTGAACTATGACCTCTGCCAGTGGGTCTTGGACTTCCTGACGGGCAGACCCCAGGTGGTAAGAGCCGGCAACTGCACCTCCTCATCCATCACGCTCAACATAGGGGCCCCCCAGGGCTGTGTTCTGAGCCCCCTCCTCTACTCCCTGTACACACATGACTGCGTAGCACAGCGGAACAACAACACCATCATCAAATTTGCTGATGACACAGTAGTGGTGGGCCTGATCTCTGCCAACGACGAAAGGGCCTACCTGGAAGAGGTAGAGAACCTGTCACAGTGGTGTCAGGAGAACTGCCTCTCCCTGAACGTCAGCAAAACAAAAGAGATGATTGTGGACTTCAGGAGATCGGGGGTCAAGGACTACAGCCCCCTCAGCATCGACGGGGCACCGGTTGAGAGAGTGAACAGTTTCAAGTACCTCGGAGCCCACATATCCGAGGACTTGACATGGACCACACACATTGACAGTGTTGTGAAGAAGGCACGACAACGCCTCTACTTCCTCAGGCGCCTAAGGAAGTTCCAAGTCAGTCAGAAGATCCTTAGGAACTTCTACTCATGTACAATAGAGAGCATCCTGACCGGCAACATCACCTCCTGGTTTGGGAATAGCACTGCACAAGACCGTAGCAGACTACAAAGAGTGACACGTTCAGCCGAACGCACAATTGGAGGGGGGCTTCCCACCCTCCAGAACATTTACAACAAGCGGTGCAAGGGGAAGGCTAAGAGAATTATTAAGGACTCGAGCCACCCGAACAACTGCCTCTTTGAACTGCTGCGGTCAGGCAAGCGATACCGGAGTCTTAAGGCGAGCACAGAAAGACTCAGAAGAAGCTTCTATCCCCAGGCCATCAGGCTGCTAAACGAACAATAATCACTATGCACTATGAGACATCTGTCGCTTCTGCTGCTGCCATCCTGTCTCCACGTGGCCCACACCCCTCCACTGCTGTCCCTCCCCAGAGAGAACCTGGTACCGTCCTCCTTTTCCATTGGCTTCCTGTGGAGGTGGTGGTGGTGGTGGATGCCCATAATACTGTGTTGCAACGTGCACTGCCCGCAGATGGGTTAAATCTAGGGATGTCCGATATTATCGGCCTACCGATATTGGCATTAAAATGTGATATCGGAAATTATCGGTATCGGTTTTCAAAAATGTTTATTTAATTTTTTTACATTTATTTAACCTTTATTTACCCAGGCAAGCAAGTAAGAACAAATTCAGATTTTATTTATTGTCAAAAGTATGCATAATGTTGTGTTAATTCCACGACAAGAGATATGTAAAGTTTATCACGATAAAATGTCGACCCTTCTTCCTCCCAAGAGAGTTAACGTCCATCATCCTCATCGGAGTGTACATTCCACCACACGCGAACACTGGGGTCGCACTTTGAAAACTTCACGACGAGGTAAACAAACTCCAGACAGCTAATGTTGACGCTGCCATTTTGGTTCTGGGTGATTTCAACAGCGCGCGTCTTAAAAAGGTGTTGCCGAATTTCTATCAGCATGTGACCTGTCCCACCAGAGGCGAGAACATATTAGACCATGTATACTCGCAATTTAAGAATGGGTACAAGTCACAGGCTCTTAGTCCATTCGGTAAAAGCGATCACGCCGCCATCTTCCTTTTGCCAAAGTACAAACAAAGTCTCAAGCGAACGCCGGTGGTCTCGCGAGAGGTTAAGCGTTGGGCCGTGACGTCAGAGGAGTCACTCCAAGCTGCACTTGGATGCACAGACTGGAGTGTATTCCGTGATAACACAGCCAATATTAACGAATACACCGAAACGGTGATTGACTATGTCTGTACTCTGGTAGAAGAAACAATCCCCTCCACCAAAATTAAAATCTACCCAAATCAAAAGCCCTGGGTAGACAAATCCGTCCGTGAGGCTCTGAAAGTGCGCACATCAGCATACAACACCGGGCTGGTGACAGGCAACATGGAAGAACACAAGATGGCAAGATACAACGTCAGGAGAGCAGTAATAGAGGCAAAACGGCGTTACAGGGATAAAGTTGAACTTCAGTTTGAACAGGCTGACTCTAGAGGCATGTGGCAGGGCCTCAGAACAATGACAGACTACAAAGGCACCCCCCTCAAACTGAACAGTGACATCTCCTTAGCAAATTATCTCAATTCCTTCTATGCGAGGTTTGAGGCTGTGAATAACAACACCAGCCTACAAACCACGGCAATGGGGGGGGGGGGTCTGCTGATGGAGACTCAGTGTTCAGGGTAACAGAGCATGAGGTGAGACGGATCTTTAAAAAAGTGAATATCAGGAAGGCAGCAGGACCGGACGGCATCCCCGGCCGCGTCCTAAAAGTCTGTGCCGACCAACTGGCCCCGGTATTCACTGACATCTTCAACCTGTCCTTGGAACAGGCTGTCATCCCCACCTGTCTGAAGAAGTCCACCATCATCCCTGTACCCAAAAAATCTACGCCCGCTTGCCTCAACGACTACCGCCCTGTAGCCCTCACCTCCATAGCCATGAAGTGCTTTGAGAAGCTAGTGAAGGGCTACATCTGTTCCTCCCTCCCCATCAACCTGGACCCTCTGCAATTTGCATATCGCCCCAACAGGTCCACGGAGGACGCCATAGCCCATGTGCTGCACACAGCAGCATCACACCTGGACAAGAGGCAGGGGAACTATGTGAGAATGCTGTTCATCGACTACAGCTCAGCATTCAATACCATAGTCCCCTCCAAACTCATAGCCAAGCTCAGGGACCTGGGCTTGAACTATGACCTCTGCCAGTGGGTCTTGGACTTCCTGACGGGCAGACCCCAGGTGGTAAGAGCCGGCAACTGCACCTCCTCATCCATCACGCTCAACATAGGGGCCCCCCAGGGCTGTGTTCTGAGCCCCCTCCTCTACTCCCTGTACACACATGACTGCGTAGCACAGCGGAACAACAACACCATCATCAAATTTGCTGATGACACAGTAGTGGTGGGCCTGATCTCTGCCAACGACGAAAGGGCCTACCTGGAAGAGGTAGAGAACCTGTCACAGTGGTGTCAGGAGAACTGCCTCTCCCTGAACGTCAGCAAAACAAAAGAGATGATTGTGGACTTCAGGAGGTCGGGGGTCAAGGACTACAGCCCCCTCAGCATCGACGGGGCACCGGTTGAGAGAGTGAACAGTTTCAAGTACCTCGGAGCCCACATATCCGAGGACTTGACATGGACCACACACATTGACAGTGTTGTGAAGAAGGCACGACAACGCCTCTACTTCCTCAGGCGCCTAAGGAAGTTCCAAGTCAGTCAGAAGATCCTTAGGAACTTCTACTCATGTACAATAGAGAGCATCCTGACCGGCAACATCACCTCCTGGTTTGGGAATAGCACTGCACAAGACCGTAGCAGACTACAAAGAGTGACACATTCAGCCGAACGCACAATTGGAGGGGGGCTTCCCACCCTCCAGAACATTTACAACAAGCGGTGCAAGGGGAAGGCTAAGAGAATTATTAAAGACTCGAGCCACCCGAACAACTGCCTCTTTGAACTGCTGCGGTCAGGCAAGCGATACCGGAGTCTTAAGGCGAGCACAGAAAGACTCAGAAGAAGCTTCTATCCCCAGGCCATCAGGCTGCTAAACGAACAATAATCACTATGCAACAACCATCAAATGCACACAGCACACACACCCACACGCACACACTCACTCAAACAAACAACACACTGCAGCACCCACTCTCCACACTTTAGATCACACAAACACACTTACACTTTATATTTATTGATAAAGGATTTGCACTACAACTCCTACACCTACTGTGAATTGTACCTAAATTGCACCTCGTCCCATTTCTCCATTTCTGCCTTGCACTATATAGTATTGTATATTAGTACACTGCACAGTATTGTATATTGTATGGTAACTACGTCTATTCTGCATCGAACATTGTACATATGTCTAAACTGAACACTGTGACCTCATTTTTTTTACTTCTAATTTTACTATGTTATTTTATTTCATACTTATCTTGTCTTGCACAGTCTCTGGAGCGCAACAGTAAGAAGCATTTTGTATAAAAGTATTCTGTACTTCTGTATGACAACTATTAAAGAAACTTGAAACATTATTGTTATTGTTATTATTAACAATATTATTATGATGGTTGTATCAACCCTAAATCTGAGTTAGGGGGGGGGGGGGATGCAATGCAGACAAACAGCTGCATACAGTGCGACCATTTCACTCACATTTGCCCATTCATTTTTGGACACATCACACACCATCACACCAACCTAATAAAACTATGTTTATTGTCATTGTTTTAAGAACACAAGTTGACTTGGTAATACTCACATTTTGAGTAACAAAAATGGCTTTTAACATGTGCAATGTTCAATGAAATAGAAAAATAAATAATAAAATGTGTTGATTAATCCCACTGGTCACAATGGTGACCGTAATAATGTTTTTGTTATAAGGCTCTGCAAATGTTACTGAATGATGTAGCAATGTATTTCCAGCTAAATTGAAATAATAAACAAATAAAGGGTCTCAATTAAATATGTGGTAGTAAAAAGAACCTGTGGGAGGATTTCAACCAGATAAATGCGACAACAGTGCAAAATATTTCACTATAATATTTAAAAGAAAAAAAAAATATATATATATATATTATTATTATTTTTTTTTTCTTTTTACTGCTGCCCCCTGTGCCTATGCAAATGCCCCCGCGTGCCTATGCAGGCACGCGTGCCTAGGGTTGCCTACCCCTGGTATACAGAATATACCATTTATAGTAATATTGTCTCATCTTTGAGTTTATGTCAGGTTAATCTTTATGCAGATGACACTATTGTCAATTGTATTGCTGACTCTATACAGCTAGCCATTGCAAACATGCAACTCTCATATAATGCTCTGCAAGATGTGCATATTCATCTTATACTTGTACTTAATGCAAATAAAACAAGATTCATGCTGTTCTCTAGCGCAAGAGATATTGTTTATACTAATTTGCATATATCCTCTTTGAGTGGGTCTGACATAAGAGAGTTACAGAATACAAATATCTTGGAATCTGTCTTGATGAGAAATCTACATTTAAATTCCATATAGACAATTATGCCAGTAATCTGCAGCAAAAATCTGTTATTCTTGTACAATAACAGAACCAGCTTCCTGATGATTAGCAGAAAGAGGGTCGTTGAAGCAGCTTTTCTATCTGTCTTGGATCATGGAGATGTGATTTATAGACATGCTGCTGCTTCTACTCTTAAGTCCTTGGATTTACTCAGCCCTCAGATGTATCATTGGTGATAGTTATAGTACATTGTATTCGGTATAATAAGGTTGGGTGGTCCTCTCTGGCAGAAACGTGATTTGCACTGGCATCTATTTCTATATATGATCGCTCCAATGATTGGCTTCACACTTCAAACCCCCAGAGTTTACACTGAATTTGGGAAATCTGCTTTTAGCTTCTGTGCCCCCTACAATGTATATTCAAACGCAATACATTAATATCCATTGGTTGGTTTAAATCCTTAATGACCAACCACTTCACCCCAGTCTGCAGCTGCTTTTAATTTCTTAATAATTTTTTTTATTTTGACTTTCTGTACTGTATATTCTTGACAAACTAGATAATAATGGATCCATGCAATGGTATGTATTTTTACAATACCGTCATCCATTTTTTAATATAATAAACATAATAGTGTGTATATATATATATATATATATATATATATATATATATATATATATATATATATATATATATATATATATATATATATATATATATATATATATATATATATATGGAATTATGGGTAATAAATGCCTGGCGGTATGAGACGTTCGGAGACATCTGTCGCTTCTGCTGCTGCCATCCTGTCTCCACGTGGCCCACACCCCTCCACTGCTGTCCCTCCCCAGAGAGAACCTGGTACCGTCCTCCTTTTCCATTGGCTTCCTGTGGAGGTGGTGGTGGTGGTGGATGCCCATAATACTGTGTTGCAACGTGCACTGCCCGCAGATGGGTTAAATCTAGGGATGTCCGATATTATCGGCCTACCGATATTGGCATTAAAATGTGATATCGGAAATTATCGGTATCGGTTTTCAAAAATGTTTATTTAATTTTTTTACATTTATTTAACCTTTATTTACCCAGGCAAGCAAGTAAGAACAAATTCAGATTTTATTTATTGTCAAAAGTATGCATAATGTTGTGTTAATTCCACGACAAGAGATATGTAATGTTAATTACCTGAAATTATTCCGTTTTTTGGTGGGGGAAACCCTGCATATATCGGTATCGGTTGATATCGGTATTGGAAATTAAGAGTTGGACAATATCGGTATAGGTAAAAAAGCCAATATCGAACATCCCTAGTTAAATCAATTATAATAATAATGACAATGTGTAAATTTGTCTTACTTGATTTCACTATTATTAGATACAGTTTACACTTGATCTGTGTTAAATATATATAAATAAAACGTGTTAAATATATGAATGTTTGATAAAGAAAAAGAGGCTTGTAGTTGGAGCTTGAATTTATGAAGTCGGACACATGTTCTTAACCATGTGCAACACGTGTATTGTACAGACATCCTCTGAACAAAATAATTATAATAATACTGTAATAAATACGACAAAATATGGTATTCAACCGATATAATAACAACGTGGCGCCGACAGACTGCGATGTGCACGGGCTGACTGCGCGTGGGCGTATAAATAAATAATAATAATAATAATAATGGCAATGTGTACATTTGTCTTCTCTTATAATTATAATAATAAATACGACTATATATGTTTGTGCGACTGTGTTTTTAATAGCTTCATTTGGAATAAATCATTGGTGACTGTTACGAGGCAGGGGGGGGAAGTAGAACCCAATATGCGGATAGACCGGAGAGCACTGAAACTGCGGAATGATAGGTGAATGGAGGAAACGGAGACGGCAGAATTTGTGTAGATAATGACTCTTTACTTGAAGTTCACCAAGCACTACACGAAACAGACAATAACGACACAGCCTTGCTGGTACGATAACAAAAGACTTTGAGCACAAACAAACGAAAGTAAAAGGCGCAAACGAACTGACACTAGAACAATAAACTGGAGAAACGTAAAACAAACAGGCAACAACAAACACTACACTTACTAGAAAACCAAGGGAGAGCAACGACGTGGGCAGGAAACAGGTAACAGGAGGAAATGACGCCACAATGAGGAGAAGGAGACACACACATATATACCCTGACTAATTAACATTGGCAACACCTGGCCAGGCCAGTCTAACACAATATTAACCAACCAACAAGCAAAGATTACAACAACACCAGACAGGAGAGAACATCACACCAGGGAAGGGAACAACAACAATGACAACACACCACGAAATCACATTAATCATACTATTAATTATATGAATTACATTAGTCAACATGTTTAATGTGCCGGCCTGCACCATCTGCTGGTGACCACTAGAGGGTGGTATGAGACCATTGAAAGGAGGTAGAGAGTGTCCAGTGTTATTGTTCTCCTTAACCCAGGCCCCCCAGGACCTGGGATTGTTACAGTACCCCCCCCTAACGGGCGGCTTCCAGATGCTCGATAATGTCCGGGAATGGGCGAGGCAGGAGGCAGAGATGATTAGGATGATTCCAAGGGCCCAGCACGGGGGGGGGCCCAAATTTTTATTTATTTTTTACTAGACATCACTCAGGTGTATTATTGATGCTCTCATTGATACTATGTTTTTTTCTGAAGTGTGTGTGTGTGTGTGTGTGTGTGTGTGTGTGTGTGTGTGTGTGTGTGTGTGTGTGTGTGTGTGTGTGTGTGTGTGTGTGTGTGAGATATATAGAGAGAGAGGGGGGGCTTTGGTAGACTATTGCATTGGTCCATTCATTGAAGATGAACGCAATGCGACATCCTTTACTAGACTCACCCACCAACAGTGCAGGTGCTGAACTGCTGATCCGAATGTATAGGTAAAAACCATATTATGCGTTTTCATCAATAAAAAAATGGGCAGAAAAATTTCCGCTCGCGCGCTTACGCACGCTCGCATTCACTGGGGGCCTACAAATACATTCTTTCATGGGGCCCAGAATATGGAGCTACACCCCTGCCCCCAGGACCTGGAATTGTTACAGTACCCCCCCCCCCCTAAAGGGGGGCTTCCAGATGCTCGATAATGTCCGGGAATGGGCGAGGCAGGAAGCAGAGACTCCGGACTGAGGTGAGGGCGAGGACCCAGAGAACTGGGGCCGGGAGCCCGAGCAAAGAACCCAGGAGCGGCATAGCAGCCAGGGGGGCTGAAAACAGGTACAGAGGCCCGGAGAGGGGGGGTGGGGATGGGGACAGAGGCCCGGAGAGGGGGGGTGGGGACGGGAACAGAGGCCCGGAGAGGGGGGCTGGACCCGGGGACAGAGGCCTGACGAGGGGGGGTGGGGACGGGGACAGAGGCCCGGAGAGGGGGGCTGGACCCGGGGACAGAGGAGTTGAGGAGTTGTTTGTGCATTTCTGATCATAGAAACATAGTTCCTGTGTGAAGTGGATAGTCTTACAGGTCTTGTAATGGCTCAATAAAGGGATTTTGAAAACCAAACCTCTCTTCTCTTGTTTCTTCTCTCATCTCTTCTCTTGTCTCCTCTACTCTTTTCTCTTCCTCTTCTCTATTTTCTTTTCTTCTCTCTTCTTGTCTCTTCTCTACGTCTCTCTTCTCTTCTCGTCTGCTCTATATATGTCTCTCGTCTCCTCTTCTCTTCTTGTCTCTTCTCCTCTCTTCTTGTCTCTCTTATCTTCTCTACTCTTCCCTTTTGGTCTCTGTCTCTTCACTCAGACTGCCATCCTTACATTTTGTACTGGTCTTTCCAACCCCCACCCCCTCTTCCTTGCACACTAGCATCGCTCCCTGTGGGGTCACACATATTTATTTATCTTTAAATAACCTGTTTATTGCCCCAGCATGCCACACCCTCCTGTGAGAATGCCTGGGAGGGTGTCAGCATGTGGGAGGCATATATGCCCACAATCCCTTTCATCTCCCAGCTTTTTCATTTATAATTCAGTCAGCAGTGTGAGTCTGCAAGCGGAGAGGAGGAACTTCACCTCCTTGTCTCAACGCCTGATAGTTTTTTATGTTGTTGTTGCTCTGCCACCCTAATCATAATATTTCAGAATCTTATAATTAACCACTTAAGCATCGGGCAAAAATGGGGCTAGTTTTATAAAGAAAACGATTGCATACCCAAAGTAATTTGTGATTTATTATACCTTATATACACATGCATGACTCTGGTCTCTTTTGAAATGTAACATTCTGAAGTTTCTTACACAATAATGATACATATAATGAAATAGAGTTACAGAGGTTTGAACACACAGTTTTTGGGTTCCAGCTGAGAGGTATACGGAGCTGGAAAACATAACGGTTCCATAGCCTGAAGTTTTATAGTCATACAGGTCCGTTTATAAAAATCACACAGAAAATGAATGTTTTACAAAAGGTTTTTGTAATGTGTGTACCGGTAAAAATTTGGCATGATTATCAAAAATGGCCATCCGCTCCCATTCATTCAGAGGCTCTCGTCAAAACAATGGACTTCTTCGTCTTCTTGTGTCACCTTCCCCCACTCTGAGCGCTCATCTGGGATCGTTTTCGGAGCAGACGCTCCTTGGCTACAAAGGCGGTCAATAATTTTCACCGTCGGGGGTGATTGGTTCGCTCAGGAACAGGGGGCAAACAGGACGTGGTCACTTGTCGGAATGGCTTGTCAAATTATGCTCGCTGGATGTTTCGTCTTGTAACTAGAGACTGGAGGCACGCAATAGGTTGAGTGTGGTGACGATCTAAAGGCAGCAAATTGAACTTTGATTATTTGACAGGCATTGTTCATAGTCCATTACTGACTAATAGGTTAATTTCTACACACTGTAGTTTGTGCACTATTACCGCTAAACATCGCCCCTTTCCAAAATAATCCAGTCTTTTTTCATAGATCGCGAGATATGACACGTTATATGCAATAAGCCCAAATCGTTCTGGTTGATCGCCTGAAACCCCAAATACTCCCAAATCAAAGGTAGTATATACCATGTACATATGTGTCTTCACAAAATCATCAAGGGGGGGTCGTTTTAACTAGAAAATGTTTGTCGAGCATGTTTTACGTCCGGTAAAACACGACACTGTGATCGTTACAAAAACATGTTTCAGGTTCGGTAAAATAGACATAGAATATACCTTACCTTAGCCAGAAGGTATTCCAAAAAGAATAATTCCCAGTGATCGCATCGCCATCGCGATTACCAGTGTATATGTCTATACTCGTGTATACGGGAATCGCTCTGTCGCTCTGTCTCCGAGGAGGAGGATCCCTTGCAAAAAAAAAGAAAAAAAGAAAAGGTGTATCCACACCAAGCTATTCCAGTTCAAAAGGTAGGTGATACTGCCAGCTGGTGAGATTCGATCGTCATTGCAATTCCAACGTAGGCAGATGAGCCAGGGAGACCTAGAGGGCTCCGGCTGACCGTATAGAACAGGGATCAAAGGAAAAATATCAAAGGATCAAAACCCGAGAAATCTTGGGTATGACGCTCAACGCATGGCAAGATAACCTGACTTATCTCGGGTATCGCGCCCAATGAGTTAAGCCTGAGTGGTCCAGTACCGGTACGAGATTGATATCATGCCATAAATCCATCTCTACGGAATGCATGAATTAATGTCGCGTTTTTTCAAATGTAGCCAAAAGTAAAGACCCTAACCCTTTCAAAACAGCAGTTGAAGTGTATATTTTCAGCACTACGTTTGTTTACAAATCGCAGGGCATTGAGTCGGAAAAAGGTGCTTATAGACGCAAGGATTTGGCGCAACCTAACTTGAGTGTAGACATTTGAGAGAAGAGACCCAGGGCTTTCTAATAAAAAAAAACTACACTTCCCAGCTCTCGCTAAGCCCCTGTCAATCATCTGAGTTAAAGCGTGACTTTTTTCTTTCTCTTTTTTTTTTGGATCATATCCCACAAACCTGAACGTTATTGCCATAAAACAGAAAGCAGTTAGTTTCTCTACCTTTCTGTGGATGGCTAGCAAAAAACGGCGTTGCAATCTGATGGGAAATGGTGGAGAAATTTACATAATAAAAAAGTAACTACAATACATACAGTAGATTTCATTCACAGCTGCACTGTCAGGGGTGCCTGGTGATACTAAATCCAGATTGAACTATGCCATTGGAAAGGGGAGATTTGGCCCAATCCATAGATGTGTGACTTGGCCATAATAAGGTCATTTATAGGCCTGATATTCTATATTATATAATCATATTTCAAATAGCATGTAGGATGGCAGAATTCAGTAATGTATCTACAAAACGTCCTGTTAATCATCTGCCCTTTATTGATTTGCTTAGATTTCTTTGTACACATGATCTCAAGAAGGTCCTGAATGAGCTCAGGGGCAATTCTTCATGTCTGGTCAATCTTAGCATGGTGTTATTCACAGTCAAAGATGACAAAAGAAAATGTATATTCTCCTTTGGTTCATTACAATTTACTCAAGCCTAGTAGGGGAGAACGGGGGACGTTGTCACACTTTTTACTCTAGTGTGAATTTCTCATCATCAAAACATCTTTCAATAGTATTATTGGGCTTCCCTTTAAGCAGTACCCTTCCTTGACCACCTGTATAGACCCTTCAAATGCTATTCTGTGAATGGGGTGTAAGGGTTAAATAATTATGCAGCCACAATATTTACCCAGGGGTTAGAATAGCAAATGGGAAATGGAAGAAACAGACACACAGACAATGCTCCCACTAAGGTCTACTTTTACTGAAGCCTGGGCATGTTATCCATTACAATTAACACTGTCATTTATTAATACATGGCACCGAGTGCTCTTGCTGTTATAATGTAGGGGAAGCTCTTCCCACCATAGGTACCGCGTGCTAGTCAATACATTAAAACACCCCGCTTGTACTAGGGGAACCCAGGCATAAAGTAGAGACACATTGGGAATTCAAATAACCAAATAATCAAATAACAAAATAAAACCAAGTAAATGTGGGCCCACGTTACCAAAAGAAAACCTAACCTAAGCCGGCTTAAATTGTTCGGGGTACCCCTTAGACACTGGTTGTTAGCGTTCACTTGAATGGACGTTGCTGTTGATACACGTGGTACCGTTAGTACTTAGCCAAGATGGCGGACCCACCCTTGTCACCACTCGTCCAGGTGACAAGATGGCGTCGGCGATCCCGCGAGCACAGCCAGCAGGCTGGGCGAACAGCATAGGCAGTGGTTAGCTGGAGGAGCGTGCTGGATGGCGTCCTCTGCTGGTGGGAAGAGGCGTCCTCTGTACCGTCTGGGAGACGTCCACCGCGGGCTGTTGCTGGCTTGCTTCTGTCACGCGAGCTAATACTGTTGCTACCCTAAACACAGCTAAGCTTCGGGTCTGGATGCACCCTCCTGCTATATCGGTTGTACTACTAACGCAACGTGGCTGGCTATACCACCGGTCTCTTCAGCGCCGCGCGCCCGGTAGTCTACTCATATCAGACGGAGCCGCTAGCAGCATACTAATACACCGCACACAGTAACTACTATAACCCGCTAACGTTAGACGTTAGTCTCGTTAACTCTAGACGTTAGTCCTTCGGTTCTGTATCTCTTACTCACACACTATCACTGATACTTCTAGGATAACCCGGCAACTAGCAAGTACTTGTTGTCACCCGTTGCTCGTTCCAACGGGGCTTTTCAACTGCTCTTCTTCCACGGGCTCGTTTGAGTACCCGCCCGTACTTCTAGGATAACCCGTCTACTAGCAAGTACTTCTTATCACCCGTTGCTCGTTCCAACGGGGCTCTCCTCATAACTTCTCCAACGGGGCTATTCCAAAGCACACGCCCGCTGTGACTGCGACTGATCACGGTCAAGTCCACTGCCGAAAAGAGCTTCCTGGTACTCTCGCTCCCAGGTAACTCCCTCTTCCTTGTTGCTTTCCTCTCTCCACCGCTCCACCTGCCACCACTGCCACTCCGCCCCCTGCTGGCAACCTCCACTGGTCCCACTCAAGGACCGCTCCAGAAAGGGAAAAAGGGCTCAATGTTATTGTTAGTAATCCATACTGCAGCCGGAGAAGAGTAGCACCTCACCTCGTCGTTAGACTGGGCGAGCTATCCAAAGGAACTGTGAGGATTCGCCTGTCCCTGGACCTTTTTTCCCTGTCTACTCTCCTCAACAGCCCCCACCCTTGCGAGGACTTTTCCCTGTCTCCTACTCTTCACCAGCCCCCACCCTTGCGAGGACTTTTCCCTGTCTCCTACTCTTCACCAGCCCCCACCCTTGCGAGGACTTTTCCCTGTCTCCTACTCTTCACCAGCACCCACCTTTGGACATTCTTGTTCCCCTACCTTCACGCACCTGTTGGGAGTTTGCGATCAGCTCGGGAGAGTACTTAGGTTGCAGACTCCCCTCCAGTCCTGGTCGGGTCGTTCTGTGTTCTGTACGCTGGTTCTGTACATTACCATCTACTGCCGTTTCCTGGAGTGGGACATCGTCTTCGCTCTCTATACTTCCACGGGAGGATCCCTTTGTTCTCACTCCAGACGTCGTGCCATCTTGTTGCTACCATCACCTGCCGTGTCTCCGGCGTGAGACGACGTGCCAGCCATCACCACCTGTCGCCGTGTGCCTGGAGTGGGACACCACCTTCGCTCTCTAATTCTCTACGGGAGGACTCCAGTGTTCCCACTCCAGACGTCAACCCGGCTCGCCATCACTCCCTATTCCACGGGGGGATGGCGTGTTCTCCCTCGGACCCCGGCTCGCCATCGCTCCCTATTCCACGGGGGGATGGCGTGTTCTCCCTCGGACCCCGGCTCGCCATCGCTCCCTATTCCACGGGAGGATGGCGTGTTCTCGCCCCGGTCCCCTGGGACCCCCTGCGTTCTGCGCTGCCCATCTGCAGCATCCGAGGAGGAGGAGGAGGATTCCTTTCAGAGCAGCAGAGCCCTACTTGGTGTAGGGACGAAGAGGATCCCCGTGCCCGGCCTCCGCCGTCGGGCCCCTGTCCCCGTGCCCGGCCTCCGCCGTCGGGCCCCTGTCCCCGTGCCCGGCCTCCGCCGTCGGGCCCCTGTCCCCGTGCCCGACCTCCGCCGTTGGATTCCTGTCCCCGTCCCCAGCCCCTCTCTCCGGGCATCTGTCCCTGTCTCCAGCCCGCCTCTCCGGGCCTCTGTCCCTGTCCCCCTCTCCAGTGCCCCTAGTCCCTTAGCCTGTTCGCCTGTTAAAGGCACAGTGCCGCAGTTTTCTTATTTCATGGACTCTAGTGTTTTTTGTGTTCTCCCTTAAAGGGACTGTGCCGCTTTTTGTTATATAATAAATATTGCCCTGTTTTGGCTTACTCTCATACCTGTCTTGTGTTGTGCTATTGGGGTCGGTTTCAAACCATAACAGGAACACTGTTAAGCTATCCAAAGGAACACTGTTAATCACACGTTATACACACACAGGGAAAGTAACAGTTAGTTAGCACTTCTGAATACTTTGTAGAATATTCAGGCTGCTACACTTATAATTAACAGGTTTCTTGTGTGTTTTTTCCCCCTCATCACTGTTGAAGAATAGTGTGGGGTTAATAACAATTCCGTGTGTGTGGGGGGGGGGGTAACCCAACCATAATTCTGTTCCAATCTGAAAATCAGTTGTTGGAAAAATAAAACAGCGAGAGACAAACAGCTCATTTCTCAGGTAATGAATGGAGTCATTAGAGCTTTGCTGAAATCCATGCTCACCTCTTTGAGAAGGTGATTGGCATGTACCTGAAGATGGGCTTAGTACAAATGTCTGGAGTCCATATGTATTGGTAGACAGACACACGGTACCCCCTTGTTTCTGATGTGATGTCACGCAACAGATTCTAATCTCTGTTCACATCATTACATTTTGTAAACAACTTGACAGTGTCAGAGACGGAAAAGAAAGACACACTTTGGAAACTCAGACCATCATTCAGAGACAAATGCCTGCAGGTGGTGCCAGAAGAGACAAATGCCTGCAGGTGAGGAAGAGCATAACTCTGTGGATGAGATTAGATTAGATTCACTTTATTGTCATTACACAGTACAAGACAGTGCAACGAGATTGTGTACGTCCAACCAGGATGTAACAATCAACAGTCAGTTTCAATATAAGACACATATAAATAAAACTGTACAGTAAAGTGCAATGGTTAGCACAATGTGCAATGGTGAGAATAAAAAATAATAAGTAAAATATTTGTGGTCCTGTTGGTTCTGCCTGGGAAGCTGCGGTAGCGTGCCCCAGAGCGAGTACCACGAAGGCGGGTGAACAGTCCATGGTTGTGGTGAGAAGCATCTTTGATGATGTTCCGTGCTCTCCGTGAGCACCGCTTCTGTTTTGGTGTTGAGGGCCAGGTTGTTATTAGCACACCACAGAGCTAGGTACGGACCTCCTCTCTGTATGCAGACTCGTCATTGTTGCTGACTAGTCCCACCACGGTGGTGTCGTCTGCAAATTTGACAATGGTGTTTGAGCCATGCACCGGTTTGCAGTCATGGGTGAAGAGGGAGTAGAGAAGAGGGCTCAGCATGCAGCCCTGCGGTACACCAGTGTTCAGGATGAGTGGAGGACTTGAGGCGGTCCAGTCTGACATGCTGAGGTCTGTCGGTCAGGAAGTCCAGTATCCAGTTGTAGAAGGAGGGGTCGATGCCAAGATCATGGAGCTTGGTGATCAGCTTGGAGGGGATGATGGTGTTAAACACTGAGCTGAAATCAATGAGCGGAAGTTGCACGTACGTGTCCTTCTGGTCCAGATGGAGGAGGGCAGGGTGTAGTGCTGTGGAGATGGCGTCGTCCGTACTCCTGTTCTGGCGGTAGGCAAACTGGTAGAGGTCAAGTGAGGGTGGTAGGCAGGATTTAAGGTGAGCCAGGACTAGCCTCTCGAAGCACTTCATGATGGTGGAGGTGAGTGCTACGAGTTGGTAGTCACGCTCTCTGGGGAGGCCTTTTTAGGGACAGGAATGATGGAGGTGACTTTGAAGCATGTGGGAACCTTTGCCTGGGCCAGGGACAGATTGAAAATCTCAGTCAGGACCCCTGTCAGCTGCCCAGCACAGAAACTGAGTACCTGCCCGGGGATCCCATCGGGTCTGGCAGCTTTTCGTGCGTTGGTTTTGCACAGTTCCGCAAACACGTCAGTTGTTGTCTTGATGGCCCTCTCGTGGTTGTCCCTGTCAAAACGGGCCTAAAAGTAGTTTAGGTCATCTGGGAGGGAGGGGTCAGTGGTCGGGGGGGTGGCGTGTTTGGGTTTGTAGTCTGTAATGGCCTGCAAGCCCTGCCACATGCACCGTGGGTCAGAGCCATTTAGATGCTCGTCGACCTTGAGCTTGTGGTCTTGATTGGTCCGTTTGATGCCCCTCTTCAGATCGTTGATGTTGGTGCTGATGCAGTCCAGGGTGGAGGAGGTGAAGGTATCAATGTTTGTGTGAAAGTCCACTGTGGCCTCCGCAGCAAAGTGGTGTTTTGAAGCCGATGGTGAAGTGCCAGGTCTGCCCCCTCGGGCCAGATTTTCACAGATTTAACTATGGGCTTGATTCGCTTGAAGAGTGGTTGGTATTTGGGTAGGAGGAACAGTGAGATGTGGTCGGACTGGCCCAGGTGGGCGAGAGGGAGGGCCTTGTAAGCGTCTTTGTGTTAGGATGGGGTTTGGCGGAGCCCACTAGCAGAACACAGGAGGAGAGAGAATGGAGCGTTTTAGGGTGTTTTAATGTTATTCCCCAAGTAGACAGGTTACAGTGAATACAGAAATGTGCGACAGGTACAAGAATGGGTAGTCGGCGAGAGCAGGGGCACTCCTTGTGCAGCACGGGGCAACAGACACAGGAGTGTACAGTAGGTGAGAGCAGGTGCACTCCTTGTGTAGCACGGGGCGACAGGTACAGGAGTGTGCCGTAGATGGGGCGGCTACGTGGCGTAGTGGGCAAGGCGCTCGCCACGAATGCGGAGACGCTGGGCTCGCCTGTTCGAGCCCAGCGCTCCACATTGCTTTCAGTTTAGCTGGTCGTTCATACTAATACACATTGGCCGTATTAGGGGGTGGGAAACTGATGGGTGGGGATCGGGCGTTGTGGACAGCGACTCCTACAGGTCGGTTGGTGCGCCTGCGCAGTAGAATCAGGAAGTGTCGGGGGCAGCGTGAGCCTCCCACGCGTTACTCCTCCGCACTGAGAGATCGAGCTGCGCAGGTGAAAAGATGCGACTGCTGTTACCTCAAGTACCGGAGGGGACTTGTGCTATGTATGACTTAGTCCACATTGCAGCCGGCTTGTGGGAGGCAAGAAACAGCGTTCGTGACAGGGGAGGGTTGAATTGGATGATACGAAATTGGGATGGGAGAAAATATAGAAAATGGGAGAAAAAGTGGATCCAAAAAAAAAAGGAGTGTGCCGTAGATGAGAGCAGGTGCACTCCTTGTGCAGCACGGGGCAATAGACACAGGAATGTGTAATAGGCGAGAGCAGGAGCACTCCTTGTGCAGCACGGGACGTCCAGGTAGGAGGTGTACTGGAGCGGAGGTCCTAGGAAGCTAGTTTAACACTCCGATGAGGGTAGAGCAGGATCTGCGGGCTGAAGTATCCTCTCGCTAATGAGGGAATCCGTCACAGCCGTGTTGATTGATGTACTGGCAGCGTGGGAGTCCGGGGAACAGATGCTGCCCATATAAGGGTGTGAGAGGATGAGGGGTGAGGGAAGCTTCCGCCGTGATGGTGAGGAAGGAGGAGGAGGGGTGAAGAAGGCTCTCGCCGTGATTATAACACTTTGGTGATTCCTTTCAAGGGAAAATTCAAGATATATATGGGAGGCAAGCCATACCCATGGGCGTTCAACGTGTGGGTGAGAGCTGGAATCTCTGGCATGATCTGTGACTTTGATGTGTACCAAGGCAGTGTCAACGGAATACGAGCTTGCCTCCAGGCTTCCAGAAGGTCAGAACTACAAGATCTACGCAGACAACTACTTCACCTGTGTCCCATTGGTAGTGAAGAAAACGGAGCCTTGAACAATGAACATTGAGAGACACAGAAACTGAACTATCCACACACAAGTACATACACGACACGCACGCTGAGCACGCTCACACACTAGCAGCCACTTTAACACTCATGCCGCACACACGCACACTTATGGCCAGAGGAAAGGCCACTTAAAGTAGTATAACATCAGGAACAGTGTATTGCACTACTAAAGCTAACTAGCATGTCCTATATGCTCTGTAAATACTAATGTACAGATACCGAGATGGCACACCATGCACCTGTTTATTGCACTGTTTTATTGGATTCTATTAATATGTTGTACCACTGTATTTTTATTGGATTCTATTATATGTTGTACCACTGTATTGCACATCGTCGCGGGCAAGACCAGCCGCATTTCATTGTATACCTGTATGCCGTGACAATTAAAACTCTTGAATCTTGAATCTTGAAATCTTGGGTCCCACAGACCAGAACACCACCCAAGGATTAATTGGGCTGTAAGTGATATTTAAATAAGCGGTCTACATGTTAAAATAATCGCTCTACATTCCGACAGCCATCACTGATATGAGCAGTAAACAGAATCCTGTTCCCACTTCATCCAATCAAGAGAGAGAAGTCCACATTGCAAAAATGGTCTGACGAAAAGAAGAACTAGTTTTAAGCATATGTAAACAGATTTGGCTTGGCAAGATGTATTTGCTTGGCAAGATATAATTAAAAATATATCTAGGGTTCTCTCTCCTGATTGGATAAAGTGGGAAGGGAATGTATTTTTTGTTTACTGCAGAGGACTGGGAGACACATGTTACTGCAGAGGACTGGGAGACCCATGTTACTGATCAAACACTATATCAGTGATAACAAAAAAAATAAGTGATGACACAGCATGAATGCATGTGTGAGCACCCACTCTCCCCAACACACACACAGACACGCACACCGCTGGCCTTTGGGGAAGTGTACCATACCTGTGTACCTGCCCCCGGCTCTATAGTACCAATCGATTTCCTTCCTCCTCCTCCTTTCCTCCCTTTCTCTCAAAATCAATTCTCTGGAATTGCTTCTTCACCACCAAATGTCAGCTGGTGAGCAGCAGCCTGTGAAGGGCAAAATTCCAAGAAGCTTTCCGGAGTTTTGTTCTGTCAAGCCCGGAGTTGGCCCGGTTTGTGGCACACGGTGGCGGCGGGTGGGGGTGGCGGGCTGAGGCAGGGGCTTAAAGGCAGAGGGGTGCACTGACAGGTGTGTGAGGACGCAGCTCGTGGGGAGAACAAAAGCAGCTCAGCCACCACATCGCTCGCCACTTAGTGAAGGGGGGGGGGGGGGTGGGGGTTGGGTTCGTTGTCAGGGCTTCGACGCAAACATACAGAGACACAGGCAGACATACAGTCTGTCCACATCGTCACCTTAAACTTCGATGCCCCGAGGAGGGAGTTTCGAACCCGGGTCTCACACGCCGCGGGCAACAGCACAGACCAGTGGCGGCCGCTGGGTACTTCGCCACTAGGGGCGCTATACCAAACATTTTGCAAAATGCAAACATGTACAGTACAGTACCACGCAACACTCATGGCAAGACGTGAGCGATTCGACTCACGCTCACGGCAATGAATCGGCTCTTATGAACGAGTCGCTCAGCTGTTACTACAACAACACACAACCAGTCAAATAAAGTATAGTCTAGACTCTAATTCACAACTTGAAACACAATATATAAATAGAAAAGTTAGAAACAAAACTCGCCCGTCTACAAACACAGGCAGATCTCTCCCTCTCTCCTTCTCTCTCTCACACACAGCGCGACGTGGAATCGATTCGTTACACAATCAGACCTATTATATACCAAGAATAACTTCAGTATGAGTACAGGGCTGTACACATATTTTGCATATTGTTAAACGAGCCAAGGCTAGCTATTAAACTATCGATATGAATCGAAAATCTGGGACCCTGATGTAAACAAGACAAACGTCTTTCTCTGGTCTGCATCCCCTTAACAATTGTGTGTATTGAGCCGTACTGTATTGTACCCATTCTGCAATCTGTTAATAAAGTTCTCATTCATTCATTCATTCAAACATAGACGATCTCTCTGTCTCTCGGATCAATCAAATCAAATAATTAACACATGTATGTTGTCATTTTAAACAACTCACCATTCATTCATTATGCATCAGCAGCAACACAAACACGCACAGCTCTCTCTCTCTCTCTCGCTCTCTCTCTCTCTCTCGCTCTCTCTCTCTCAGATGATGTCAGATCCATTCAATAATAAACACATTTGTAAAGCTCGTTATTTTAAACAAGTTACCATTCATTGTCTGAGTGGTTATGTCCCACATGCGGCGAAATGAGAGCGAGAGCGAGAGAGAGAGAGAGAGAGAGAGCGAGAGAGAGAGAGCATTTTAGTAGTTACATTTTCAACAAGATTGCTGCTATTTAAACACTTCATGGAAACGGGGTAACGTTAACCTTATGTCGACTGTAGTATTGTATGACCTCGACATAACGTTTAAACGTTAACGTTACTCCGTTTCCATGCACTAAGTGGCCAGCTAAGCTAACGGAGCTAACAGCTAGCAGTAGCTGTAACGTTACAACGTTATGCGGCATCAGTAGACAACGTATCATGTATTAAACTAGAGTTAAGATCGCTAATCTACCTTGTTGTTGGCTTGTTGATAAAGTATATCCACTCCATGGCATTGTCCATCCAGCCTGTGTTGATGTCCATCCATTGTCCATACATGTCCCTCCACACTGCATCCATAATATAGCTTGTTGTTAGTTAGCCAACAAGCTGTGTGAGTGACTCTAAGCCAACCCGAGAAATGCGGCAATGGAAAAAAACTGGCATCGCGTCGGCCAATCAGAGAGCGTCTCCGCGAAATGCGGCTATGGAAATTCTTCACGGAAGTTCACACGCTGCTGGCTAGACCGCTTCAAATCGCGCTCGGATTCCAACATAATAGTCATATTTCAACGCACAACGCCGTATGCACTGATTGGCTGTGACGGAGACAGCGATCAAACTGTGACGCGCACGCAGAGCGCTATCGCTTCTAGCCCGGGCGAGAAATACGAAAAAATAAAAAAAAACGTCACTTCCTGCCCATGAAAACGATGTTTTTTTAATTTAGATAATAACGTTATATTGTGCATTGGAAATACAAACATACTTAAAATGAGTAAATATTATTAATTTTAAACATGTTTATATTATTTATAGGGCTATAAAACACAAAAACGAAAAAGTTTTATTGTCTTCTTCTCTGATTTAACAGCAGCTGGCCAGCAGGTGGGTCGGCGCCCTAGCGCCCCTAGTGGTAGAGCCGCCACTGGCACAGACCGCTATACCAAGAGGTGAATTCACTGTGTCTTTTGAGGATGAGAGTGAGTTTAACCCATAGTACCGCTACTCACCATCTGAAGTCCTTTGTGACTGCGCTTCATGGTACCATCCGCTACATATATGTATATATTAGGGCTGTCTTAGGGCTGAAATGTGGACGCTGAGGAAGATGCTGAAGATAACATGGAAGGATAAGATCAAGAATGAGGAGGTACTGAGAAGAGCGGATATGCAAGGAGGACAGCTGCTGGAGAGGTTGAAAAAGAGAAAGATGGAGTTGTGCGGGCATGTTCTGAGAGGATCCAGCGGGGAGATGTTCAAGAAGGTGGTGATGGGGAAGGTGGATGGAAAGAGAGGAAGTGGAAGACCAAGAAGAGGCTGGGTAGACGACGTCTGTGATTGGAGTGGAGTGAGAGGCGGAGTCACGGAGTTGGAGAGAAGAAGTGGGGACAGAATGGGTTGGAGAGTGATAGGCAACCTTCGGAACGAAGAAGCCACCTAATGATGATGATGTCAGTTTATCACGTTAATTCGATTAATTAATTACACAGCAAATTATCGCATTATGAACATTTACTCAAAATGTATAAAAAAAAATTATTTAAATACAAAAAAAAAATTGTATCTCATTCATTCCATAAGAACGTAGAATAAACATTTACAGACTTTTTTTTAAATGGTCCATTTGCATGTTCTTGGTATTTTTTTTTTTTTTAATCTTTGACTGTGAATAACACCATGTTAAAATCTACCAGACCTGAAAAATCTAAGCAAATGAATAAATGGAAGATGATTAAACAGAAGGTTTTGTAGATACAGTACTGAATTCTGTCATCCGGACACATGCAATTTGAAATATGATTATCGAATATAGAATATCAGGCCTAAAATGGTTATGCGATTAAAATGTGATTAATTAGATTAGTTAATTACAAATCCTGTAATTAATTAGATACATTTTTTTAATCGCCTGACAGCACTAGTATATATATATATTTATATATATATGTCATGGGGTGGACTCTTGAGGAGTTAATGTGTGAACCATGTATACTATCTTGATTGCTGTGATTTATTCTAATGTGTGAACCATGCATACTATCTTGATTGCTTTATTCTGTGTGTGGTGTATTTGCTGTGACTCTTCATTAATTCCATCAATGGAAAACACCTGTGCGACTACCTCCAGACATTTGCACAACTCGCTTTGGAGAGCAACACGGCTGGTAGCCAATAGGAAGCAGGATCCTCGAACGACAGCCTGTAAACAGGGACTGGGTGCGGGCCTACAGGTGACCGCCAGGTATGAATGAATGAATTTGATTTGTATAGCGCTTTTCCAAACAAAGTTACAAAGTGCTTTACAGACATGTTAAAAACAGCAAACATCAAACATCAGCAAATAGGCCATAAGGTGAAGGCTGTATCGTTTCATCCCGTTCCCACCTCGCGGACTACGCAATTTTCACTCTGGGTAAAAGATATTGGTGTAGAATTAGGAATAAAAAGTTCTCCATTTAGAATCTACCCCGTTTTGCGTAATCATAATTTGTTTTAAATCGAGACTAGATCTTTCCTCGCAAACGGATACTTGGTCACCGCATAGTTTTATTTGACGTATTGGTGCGAGTTCTGTCACATATCTTGCGCTCGACCAATAGCAGCTCTCTTTGTTGCCAAGTTACAGACCACAACAAATTTGTGTAAACAGTAACGTGACGTTAGCATGTCATCCACGGAGTACATCTCGACAAAAATTGATAAAAAACACATTCTAACGTTCGCTAAATAGGTTTCTAAACAATGTTATATGCATATACGCTACTTAATATAGGCAAGCGATTGGATACAGCTGAGAAACGGGCCACAACGTACGTGTTATTAACCATACATTTAAATCACATGGGTCATTTTTTTTATAGGGTGCCATTTGGACTTCATAACTTGGGATAAAAAAAATTTAATTTACCTATATTTTAATGTTCTATTATATAAATTACATATCTAATTAGCTGAAAAACATATTGGTCGAGCTCAGGCACCTAAATAGTTTATATTAGATATATTAACATGTGTCACAAGGGATATGTCCACCCTGTTAACACTTTGTATGCCACTCACAGCTTTTCTTGGGTTTACCCCCCGACCGTTGAATTAGCGTTCTGAAATCATATTGCATCAAGCGAGTCTACCGTTGGAGATCCAGGCACCGCCGGCGCTCAGATGTGAAAAAAGCGCCCCCTATCGTCTCCCAGATGGTAAATCACCCTTTTGGATTGGACTCAATGAAAGTGAATGGGAGAACGGATTTCTGACTCCACATTTTACTTCTCACTGATGTAACCGGGGTCTACCAGAGTTCATTCTGGAGCCTTGGTGCCACGGCGAATATGTGTTCTACTGTACACACGGTGGATCAATACAATTATCGATTTTTCCGAATGGCGATCGGAAATTGGAATAAACCATTTGGATACCATCTGACCTCAGGTAAGGAATCTATGTTATCAGTCTTAGGATAATCAGACTCGTTTTCACGGATATATAAGTGTTTCCCCTATATGTGATATAGCTGTTTTGACTGTAAAAGCCATCAGGAAATAAGAACAGCGGTTATCAGCGCGCGGCACGAGCGTGCGTGCGCACACATATACTATCGATCATCTAGCGTTTATTTGAAAACGATTCATAAATAGGCAGACAAATGACAACGTTCTGGAATATTCCAGTAAAAGACGATTATCATCATAGGGTTGTTTTTTCCGCGAAAACTAGTGATTTTCAAAATGCTATCAAACGGAAATCTATCTAGGTCGTCCTCGGACGGGCCCTCCATCGGTGCTTCCAGTCATCCCGATCCTCCATGCATCTGGCTAGCTCGCCGGTGCTTTCTGTTCCCACATCTCTCCTGAGTACGTCCACGTAGGTTAACGTGGGACGTCCTCGTGATCGATGCCCGTGTGTTGGTTCCCACAGTACAAGTTTGCTGGTTGGCATCTCATGGTGTCTCTGGCAGTGACCTGCCAGCCTCATTCTCCTGACTGCCACTTTATCGCTCACCTTTAGCACCCCCCCATACAAGTTTGCATTAGTGACATGCTCATCCCTGTTGATGTTGAGCACCACACGCATCATTCTGGTGTAGCACCCATCCAAGGACTTCTGCAGGGTGGGCTTCAAGGTCCAGCATTCACTGCCATACAAAAGGACAGACTCAACTGTTGCATGAAAGAAGTTGAGCTTGATTTGACAGGGGAGGTTGGATTTCCACACACTGGTCATGCCGTTCAGAGCCCTCCACGCAAGTGCCTTCCTCACTTTAAGGTCTTGCTCGGACGAGTTGACCCACGAGCCCAGGTACTTGAAATCACTGACTTCCTTTAGAGCAGAGCCTCCTGTTGTCCTTAGAGGTGGATGATCCGGGAGGATGTTATACATTATGACCTCGGTTTTCTTGGCATTTAGCCTAAGGCCAACCTTGGCGCACTCCGTCTCCACTCTGCACAGGAGTTCCTGTGCCTGCTCCACCTGGTCAGAGAGCGATAAATGAAGCGATACAAAAACAATCTGCCTTGACAATGTTGACTGGAAAATGAGTCTTTGATAAGCGACGGGCAGATTAGACACATAGCCATAATTTAAAACATAGATTAGGCGATATTAAGTTAACATTGGGAGTGGATGGTGGCATTCAATGGGGTAAAAAGGAAAACACGGCTGGCTCCCAAAGTGTTAAGGACATAGACATAACTGTTTAACGTGGCTATGATTCAGGATGCTTGGACATGTTGAAATAATTTTCATATGAAAGTCCATTATAAGTATGCAGTATGATAACTAGATCTCTGACGTTTATAACAAACCAAACCGTTTGAAAATTTAGCAAGCTATGGTTGTAACGATCCGAGACCCAGCCCTGGGTGGGTCTGTGATGAGAAAATAAAGTCTCATACCACCCTCTAGTGGTCACCAGTAGATGGTGCAGACTTTCTTGTTACCTGTGTTAACAAATATGATTAGTGTAATTAACATATTCGGGACGGGCCACGGAGATCTCCGTGTTTCGAGTCCATGCGTTGTGGACAGAGGCACGGATATATCCGTGGGAAGTTGTTATTGCTTTTATTCCATTTTAATAACCTATTCAAGGTTGCCGAGCGGCACTGCAGATTTACCCTACTCTATGAATTTGACAAGGTGCAATACCGGCCAGATCCTCTTAGGGGCGCTATCGCGCTAATGCAGTGTGCCCTGTGGCTGAACGGATCAGTCTTTTTTATTTTTTTTAAATGGAGATTTCAGTAGCAGGATTCTGGATGTGCAGCATGTAGCTTGGATTACGTTTCGGATCGCAGATTTCACCATGCAATAAGGGGATTTATCATCAGCCAATGGACATATCGATCTACCAGATGGCGATCGATAACGGGGAAATGCTCTGGGGGATCAGCCCGGACCACGGTATGATCTTTTTCATGTAAATTACAGCCCGATCGGGCATTGTTTTGAGAGCCATCCAGGCGATCGGCCTATGTGGCTAGTTAGACGAACACGGTTATTGGTAATCAATAATAATAAACGACGTCCCCCGCCCCCCCACTTTCATGCATACATGCTTTGGGAGCGTGCCGATCATATGCAGTTTGAGTTATTTCTGTAGCATCTGTAAAACGGAAATGCCATTGGATATAACGTTAGCAGCTATTAGCCCTATATCTAGCCTTCCAGAAAATATACTAGTCCCAAATCCCATATAACGCTTATATTCACGGCGCTATAAAATGAGAACCTATTGATGAATTTTTTTTTCTTTAAGCCATTTTGAAGGGACGGTTTATGGACTCAATTGACAATGAGAATGGACAGGTAGCAATACTATAAAGTATAGATTTAGCTGTACAAACAGCCTCACGTTTGTTTACATTCCCCGGTCCTCTTGACATTAATTAGACTCAGCCCAATGGCCCCGAATGTGTTAATGGTATAATTAATGTGATTTCATGGTGTGTTGTTGTTGACTTTCCCTTCCCTTGTGTGATGTTGTTCCCCTGTCTGGTTGTGGTTTTGTAATAATGCTTTTGTGTCTAGTTGGTTGATGTTTGTGTTTTAGACTGGCCTGGCCAGGTTCTGGCCAATTGTAATTAGTCGGTGTATATTAGTGTGTTCTGTCTTCACCTCTTTGTGGCGTCATACCTCCGGTTTCCCCCTGTTCCTGTCCACGTCGTTGTTGCACAGTGTTATTCGTACTAAGTAAGTGTTAGTGTTTTGATGTTGCCTGTTTATTTTCCGTGTCTTCAGTTCGTTGTTATTAGTGCCAGCACGGCTGCGCTGTTTATGTTCTTTTTGTTTTGTGTAGTGTTAAGCTGAACTAGTAAAGTCCTTATCTACACAAATCCTGCCGTCTCTGCCTCCCTCATTCTTTTCCTGCAAATTGGGTTCTACTCTCCTTCCCTCACTACCCCACCAATCCTAACAATGGTTATTTCAATAGTACATGCACCATAGACATTCATAGTATCGGGGGCAGCGTGAGCCTCCCATGCGTTACTCCTCGCCACTGAGAGACCGCGCTGTCTGGTGAAAAGATGCGACAGGCTGCCTCCTCGTGTACCGGAGGGGACACGTGATGCAAGGCTTCTATCTTCACTACAGCCGACCAGTGGGAGGCATAGTCTAGCAATGTTCAAGATAGGGGAGGGGAGAATTGAAGGGGAAAAATAATTGGCAATACGAAATTGGGGGATGGGAGAAAAATAGAAAAAATAAGGAGAAAAAGTGGCAAAAGAAATTGCAATGGCGATCGAATCCCGCCAGGTGGCAGAATCGCCTACCTTTTGAACTGGATATGATCTCTCGGTCTTTCTCTCTCTGCTTTTTTTTTGCTGCGGGAACTCCTCCCCCTCAGAGAGAATCAGGACATAGCAATCGGTTGGAGATTTGATGCCTCAAACCTATTGTTTCTCGTATGATGCCCAATATACACAAGTAATTGCGATCACGATGGGACAACTGGGATTTATTCATTTTGAAGTACCTTCTGACTACGGTAAGGTCTATTTTAGGTAACCTGCTGGTATTTTTTTTACCTAGAACATGCTTTTGTACCGATCACAGTGTCGTATTTTACCGAACCTAAAACATGCTTTTGGTAACGATCGCAGTTTTGAGGTAAAACTACCCCCCCCCCCCCCCCCCCTTGATGCTTTTGTGAAGAAACATATATATATGGTACCCCTTTGATTTGGAAATATTTGGAATTTCAGGCGAGCAACCCGAATGATTTGGGCATAATGCATAACGCGTCATATCTCACGATCTAGAAAAAAATACTGGATTATTTTGGAAAGGGGCGATGTTTAGCATGGAATAGCGCACAAACTAAAGTATGTAGAAATTAACTGGTTAGTCAGTGTTTGACTATAAAAAATGCCTGTCAAATTAGCTATTATTGTCTCCATAGCTATAATACAGAACACAAGATGGGTCCGCAAACATCGCGGAAATGGTCAATAACGCTGGCGCCATTGAGTAGAGATGGGAAAACAGCGTGGCAGTCAATGAGTTAATATAGATATATATTTTATTGGGGGGAAATTGCAGGGAAAGCTTGAGGCTAGCTTAGAAACAGACGCATCATTGTCTAATACGTGATTGCTTGGTCCTCTGTTCTTCTATGTGTGTGCAGTACCAGTTTTTATTACTTTCATTGCTTTATTATGTTTTTAATCCTATATCTTGCACCATACTGTTTGTTTTTGTTGCTTTCATTGCTTTGCTATGTTTTTTTTTCTTTCTTATAATCTTATACCTTGCCTCACACTAATTTGTTTTTATCAACTTGCTTGTGAAGCACTTTGGTGTCAGCTGCCGCTGCCTGGAAATGTGCTATACAAATAAAACTGACTTGACTTGACTTGACTTGCATGCGTATGTGTTTTTGTGTTCAACGGTAAACTATTGTGCAACCTTATACAATGAATGTACTTCAATAAATAACATGCAAATGGTATATACACCTGAAGCTGCCCCTCTTTTATATACAAATCAAGAAAGAAGGAATTTAGAGAAAAATTAGGAAGAAAGGGAGAGCAGATATACTTCTATGAGTCCATAAGATGTGACGAAGTTGACTGGGTGGTCCTTCAATGTGGACATAACAATGCACAGCAATATACCCAACACTTAATGCGTATTGTCAGTCAAAAAAGGCAGTTACAATTTGTAATAATTCCATTCCATCCACTCTGTCTGCAGCAGGTCTCTCCGCTCATGGAACGGCGTGTCCGTATCAATAATCTATGAACGCTATGCAAAGTGGGTGACAATTTGGAAATGCACAAACACAAACCGCTTAGATACCTAAGCTAAGCTAGATGTACAACAAACTCTAAAGAGGCTGGATACAGGACGTTAGCTCTCCACGCTCCACAGCATCCAGCTAGTAAAGAGGCTGGATAGAAGGACGTTAGCTCTCCACGCTCCACAGCATCCAGCTAGTAAAGAGGCTGTATACAGGACGTTAGCTCTCCAATTCCTGATCGTCATTCCAAATATTGATCGTGTTTATTGATCAAATCAAATCAAATTTATTTGTAAGGCCCGACAACACACGTTAATGTCCCCATGGGCCGTACACGTCTTCTTTAAACAAGTCAAGAAGAAACATAACAATAAGTCAAGAACAGAACAAGAACACCATAAGGTTTAAAATAAATGCAAATAAATAATAGAATGCAAGCACTCCCAGACATACCCCACGCGAAGGTAAGGAAAAACGTACTAAAACCTAACAATAGGGGAAAATGCTCCACCCGACTATACTCGTGATTGGCACGCAAGCGATGGCGAGTTAACCCGACTATCATCGTGATTGGCACGGAATTAGTTAAGTGTCTATAATCAGCACAAGTTCTTTCATTGCGTATTATTAATTTGATTGAAATTACATGGTTATGTTTCCAGTGATATATTGGGGGGGACATATCATATTTTTCATATGATCAAAAAGTGGGGGTGCAAAAGCACACGTTTTCTCCCCCAAGTTCAATTGTGGGGATGCACCTGCTCCACTTGCTCCATTGCTCAGGCGCCCATGATTGTGTCTGTATTGTATTTTGGAAACCTGCTACAAATAGATCCGGTCCATTTCCTCTGCCTGTGATGTTCACAACAGCTACTACATTACTGCACACACACACACAAAGCTGAAAGTACACGCACAAATGCGCTCACACATTCACACTCTCACACACACACAAAACTCTCCACACATGATCATACAAAACTACATGCACACACACATTCATACACACACACATACACATGCTTGTGCACACACAATGAATTGAAAATGGGGGACCCTGATGTAAACAAGACAAACGTCTTTCTCTGGTCTGCATCCCCTTAACAATTGTGTGTATTGAGCCGTACTGTATTGTACCCATTCTGCAATCTGTTAAATAAAGTTTTTATTCATTCATTCACACACACACACACACACACACACACACACACACACACACACACACACACACACACACACACACACACACACACACACACACACTCACACACACACACACACACACACACACACACACACACACACACACACACACACACACACACACACACACACACACACACACACACACACACACACAGTTACATTGTATATACAATCAATCAATCAGATTTATTTATATAGCACCTTTAACATGACACATGTCAACCAAAGTGCTGTACAGAGGGTAGATACATAGATACATATAGACAACAATCACAACTCCGTTTTACGGGAGGGCACACAGGCAAGCACACAGGAAAACAGGGCATGAGTCAGTGAATGGGAAAAGCTAATAGGTAGAAGTGGGTTTTGAGTCTAGATTTTAAGGCATCTATCGAGGGGGCAAGCCTAATTGAGGTGGGGATGCTGTTCCACAGTTCAGGGGCTGTGACAGTAAAGGCACGCCCCCCCCCCCCCCCCCCCCCTGAGCTTAAGGTTAGACCTCCGGACTGTCAAGAGCCTCTGATCGGCTGACCTGAGGGACCTGGTTTTGGAATAGGGGGATAGGAGGTCTGAGATATAGGAGGGGGGCTGACCATTATTAAGGGCTTTAAAAACAAAGAGAACCTTAAAATGTATTCTGTAGCGTACTGGAAGGCAATGAAGGGAGGCAAGGACAGGGGTGATGTGGTCATACAGGTTCCGGTCAACAGTCTGGCAGCAGCGTTTTGTACTAGCTGTAGGCGGGACAGGGAAGACTGGTTGATGCCTATATAGAGGGAGTTGCAGTAGTCTAATCTAGATGAAATTAAAATGTGGATAACTCTCTGAAGGTCTGCAGGGGAGAGAAGGGCTGTGAGCTTAGCAATGGTGCGTAATTGGAAAAAACATGCCTTCACCACTGAGTTCACTTGTCTGTCAAATTTTAATTGGGGGTCAAAAATTACACATAGGTTCTTGACATAAGGCTTGACCAGGGAGGACAGGTTGCCAAGACTGTTGGTAAGGGTGGTGACAACGTCTGGGGGACCGAAGAGGATTATTTCACATTTGTTTTCATTTAGTTGTAAAATGTTTTGTGCCATCCAACATTTAACGTCATCAAGGCAGGACATGAGACTGTTAAGTAAAGACTGGTTGTTAGGTTTCAGAGAGACAAAGCTGTGTGCCGTCAGCATAACAATAGTCAAGTCAAGTCAAGTCAAGAGTTTTAATTGTCACGGCATACAGGTATACAATGAAATGCGGCTGGTCTTGCCCGCGACGATGTGCAATACAGTGGTACAACATATAATAGAATCCAATAAAAATACAGTGGTACAACATATTAATAGAATCCAATAACAACAACAGTGCAATAAACAGGTACATGGTGTGCCATCTCGGTATCTGTACATAGTATTTACAGAGCATATAGGACATGCTAGGTAGCTTTAGTAGTGCAATACACTGTTCCTGATGTTATACTAATTTAAAGTGGCCTTTCCTCTGGCCATAAGTGTGCGTGTGTGCGGCATGAGTGTTAAAGTGGCTGCTAGTGTGTGAGCGTGCTCAGCGTGCGTGTCGTGTATGTGCTTGTGTGTGCTTGTGTGTGGATAGTTCAGTTTCTGTGTCTCTCAATGAAAAGAGATGTGATTGAACCAAGGGGTAGCATGTAAAGAGAGAACAGGATCGGGCCAAGGATGGACCCCTGCGGGACCCCACAGGAGATGGGGGTTGAGGGGGAGGAGCAGTTGGCAATGATGACAGCAAAGCTTCTATTTGTGAGATAGGAGGAGAACCTTGCTAGTGCAGTGCCACTGACCCCATGTTGGAGACGATCTAGTAAAATGTTGACAGTGTCGAAAGCTGCGCTGAGGTCAAGCAGCATTAACCTGTTCCACCCGACGGGACCGGTACCGGTCCTGAAATGACATCTGGTCACAAATCAATATTTTTTTGACTGTTGTATAAAATTAGCGATTGAAAACTTTATTAACAGATTGCAGAATGGGTACAGTACAGTACAGCTCAATACACACAATTGTTAGGGGAATGCAGACCAGAGAAAGACTTTCGTCTTGTTTACATCAGGGTCCCCCATTTTCAATTCATCAGGATTTATTAACATTAACATCACTAACATGTCACAACAGCATGTAGAATGTATATTATCATCAATACGTTAGTTTAGCAATAGGTTAAAAGTGTCATTAGATAGATTTAACTTTTCGATTTTGACAAGTCTAGTCGCGAGGGCGACCATTTTGGATATTTTTTAACCATGGGAATTGTAGACTTTTTGTGGCCATTTTGTAATAGACATCACTAGCTGTCAATCAGCGTTGGAATTTTGAATTATATCAATAACTGTTATTATTCTGGATAATAAGCCACAAAAGGTAACGTTTTTGACTAATTTGAAAACGCAGTTAGTTTCTCTTCCCTATTGTTAGCATTCAGCAACAATTCGATTTGAAAATAGTTTCAAAATGGTGTCATCCTGATCAAAATAAAAAAGCTACTGTACATTACAGTAGATTTCATTATCTGTTCTCATGCACGCCTGGTGATACTAAATCCAAATTGAACTCGGGCATTTGAAAGATAATATATGTATATATATATATATACATGTGCGAATTGGCTATAATAAGGTAATTTATAAGCCTCCTATTCTATATTCTATAATAATATTTCAAATTGCATTGGTCCGGATGGGAGAATTCAGTACTGTATCTACAGAACCTTCTGTTTAATCATCTTCCCTTTATTAATTTCCTTAGATTTTTTTGTACACATGATCTCAAGAAGGTACTGAACAGTTTTTAATGTTTGGTCATTATTAGCATGGTGTTATTCACTGTCAAAATCCTTTGTTTCATCACAATTTAAGCAAGCCTAGTAATAGACACAATATTTCTGACACTGTGAATACATTCCCTGAGGTCCATAGATGTCCCTAGATACCAAGAATATGCAAATGGCCCTTGTAGAAGTGGAGCAATATTCCATTTACCTATGTATATATTTTAGGCGGATTTTCACCACGGGTGGAAGAGGACCAAGAGGTTACAACAGAGCAGTCACGGTTGGCAGCGGCGAGGAGTAGGTCATTTGAAACTTTAAGGAGGGCTGATTCTGTGCTATGGCCAGTCCTAAACCCTGACTGAAATGTCTCCAGGATGCTGTTCTGGTGCAGGTAGGGAGACAATTGGCACAGAACGTCCTTTTCGAGTATTTTTTCGAGAAAAGGAAGCTTGGAAATGGGCCTGTAATTACTGTGCTGGGTGGGGTCAAGTGTTGACAGAATCCGGCTATAGGGCGACAATAATGTGGTCAAGAGGCATGGTTTCTATCTTTGGCGTGGTTTATTTATTCACGTGGCAGAGCAGCAGTTCTATAGTTCTCCTCTCACTGAGAGGCTGGGGGAAAGAGAAAGAGTGGGAGGAGACATCTGTATTTATACTCGCCACCTGGTGGTGTTCCTGAGTGGCTCCGCCTAGAGCGCCCTCTAGCGGAAACAGTTATATATGCAGTTAGACAGTTACATGGAAACAGTTATATATGCAGTTAGACAGTTACTAACAATCCTACACAGAGCCTCTGACTTCAACAGCAAGGTTTGTTTTTTTCAATAGGGGTTGGACTACTGCATGTTTAAAGCAGGATGGAACAGTATCAGTTGCCAGGGAGCTGTTAATAACGGAGAGGATGCTGGGACAGGTTGTGTGAAAAACCTGTTTCAGGAGAGCAGTGGTAACAGTGTCAAGGGGGCAGATTGCGGGTTTCATAGAGGAAACTATCTCTCTGAGGGTGGGTAGACTGATGGGCTGAAAGCAGGCCAGTGTGGATGAGCAGACCAGAGGGACAGCTAATTTACGTATTATTAAAGAAAAATAATAATAATAAGGAGGCAAGGTGCTGTCCAATTGGACGAAACAGTAAAAGAAAAAAATACAGTACATAGAGTAACACAGGTGTGGTGAATCCACACAAGACGGCTAAATGCATTCTTAAATCTCAAAGCTGCTATACACACACACACGCACACACATGCATGAAGATAATTTGCAGTATTTTTAATAACAGCGGTGAGGAAATGATTCAGATCGCTGGATAGGAAGCAGCCCCAGGGCACCGCGCTTATTTGTTTTCCCTTCAAAACCCAAACCTTATTTTCTTTTCCTTTTATCTGCCATTTTACCTTTCCACGCAATGTACCGGTCCAAATCCCTTCGCAATTAGGAAGACGGATGACACCGGCACCGCGCGTGAATCGTTTTCCGGTTCCAGGCGTTTCAGTTTGCACGGCCCCTGGTGCCTCATGTGAGAACGTCAGGAACATATTAATAAAAAAATAAATGAATGAATGGGTTTGTTTGAATATTAGATATTTTAAGTGCTGCTGCCTCTGAAGGTGTAGATCAGGGGTAGGCAACCCTGATACAGGACAAACAGGTCCACCGACGATGCGGTCTCCCAGGTACTGCACAGCACCCTCTCCGTCAGAAGGGGGGCTATGTGAGACTGTTGTTCATTGACTACAGCTCAGCGTTCAACACCATAGTCCCCACCAGACTGGTGGACAAGCTGATCGAGCTAGGTCTGAGCTCTGCCCTGAGCGCCTGGGTACTGGACTTTCTGAGCGAAAGACCCCAGGCGGTCAGGGTGGGGGGTCAGACCTCCAACACCATCACCCTGAGCATCGGGTCCCCCCAGGGCTGTGTTCTGAGCCCCCTGCTGTACTCACTCTACACACACGATTGTGTGGCCAAGTTCAGCTCCAACTCCATAGTGAAGTTCGCAGACGACACGGTGGTGGTGGGGCTGATCTCGGACAACGACGAGAAGGCCTACCGGGAGGAGGTTGAGGTACTGGAACGCTGGTGCCAGGACAACAGCCTGCTCCTGAACATTGGTAAAACCAAGGAGCTGATCGTGGATTATAGGAGAGGACAGCAGGAGACGCACACACCACTGATGATTAACGGGGCTACCGTGGACAGGGTGAGCAGCTTTAAGTACCTGGGGGTCCACATCTCAGAGGACCTGACATGGTCAACACACATAGACACAGTAGTAAAGAAGGCGAAACAGCGCCTCTACCACCTGAGACAGTTAAGGAAGTTCAGAGTATCGGGGAAGATACTCCAGTCCTTCTACTCAGGAGCTGTAGAGAGCATCCTGACCGGAAACATCACTGCCTGGTATGGAAACAGCACGGCACAGGACAAGAAGGCCCTACAGAGAGTGGTGCGCTCAGCCGAGCGTACCACGGGTATTGCACTACCTCCCCTGCAGGTTCTATACAACAAGAGGTGCAAATCCAGAGCCTGCAGAATAATGAAAGACCCCCACCACCCCAATAACAGCCTGTTTCAGCTGCTGAGGTCAGGCAGACGCCTGCAAACCCCAGCTACTAGGACAGAGATGCTTAGGCTTAGCTTCTTCCCCCAGGCCATCAGAGTCCTGAACAATGAACATTGAGTACCACAGAACACTGAACTATCCACACATAAGCACACATGAGCACACACACGACACGCACGCTGTGCACGCTCACACACTAGCAGCCACTTTAACACTTCAACATGAGCGGGCACACACTCATGCGCACACACTCACACTGATTGCCAAAAGGAAAAGCCACTTTAAATCAGTATTAGCAACAGTAACAGTGTATTGCACTACCAAAGCTACCTAGCATGTCCTATATGCTCTGTAAATAACTATGTACAGATACCGATTTTGATGTCACACCATGTTACCTGTTACCTGTTATTGCACAATTTTTTGTATTGGATTCTATTATATGTTGTACCCACTGTATTGCACATCGTTGCGGGCAAGACCACCCGCATTTCATTGTATACTTGACTTGACTTATTTTTTTTATTATTTCAATTTAGCTGGAAATACATTGCTACATCATTCAGTAACATTTGCAGAGCCTTATAACAAAAACATTATTATGGTCACCATTGTGACCAGTGGGATTAATCAACAAATGTTATTGTCTATTTCATTGAACATTGCACATGTTAAAAGCAAAAAAATTTATTCAAAATGTGAGTATTACAAAGTCAACTTGTGTTCTTAAAACAATGACAATAAACATAGTTTTATTAGGTTGAAATAATGTGGTTGTGTACTTATTTTTCTGTTAACTTATTATGGATTGAAAACTGAAAACCTTAATGCACAGTAACTGAACTCAATATTTTAAAGTTCTGGTAACTTATTATTATAATTTTTTTTACAGTGTAGTCTTGCGATCAATAAAAACGTATTTACACGATATACCTCACATTCACCCTCCATGCACATCCTGGTGTTCTCCATTAGGCCTGTAGGTGGAGCTATGACAGCACACGTACAATACACACATCGATGGTGTGTGATGTGTCCAAAAATGAATGGGCAAATGTGAGTGAAATGGTTGCACTGTATGCAGCTGTTTGTCTGCATTGCATCCCCCCCCCCCCCCCCCCAACTCAGATTTAGGGTTGATACAACCATCATAATAATATTGTTAATAATAACAACAATAATGATGTAATAATGTAAACATTTTCATTAAAAATACCCGATTATGAGAAAAAAAAATTACGATGCATGGAATATTGTTGAGGCACACTAGTTACAACTATATTTCAAACAGGCACTCCATGTCAAAAAGGTTGCTGACCCCTGGTGTAGATGTTACTTTGGAGAAGCTATAGGGGGGGGGGGGGTGATTGAGTTCAAGTTCAAGTTCTTTAATAGTTGTCATACAGAAGTACAGAATACTTTCATACAAAATGCTTCTTACTGTTACGCTCCAGATTGAGGGGCTTTTAGTGTTTGTTTGCAGCCAGTGTACAGAGGAAAGTAGTCCTTTCGTGTTTGTTTGCACAGCCAGTGTACAGATGAAAGTAGTCCTTTAGTGTTTGTTTGCAGCCAGTGTACAGATGAAAGTAGTCCTTTAGTGTTTGTTTGCAGCCAGTGTACAGAGGAAAGTAGTGAGTTTCTATTGATCTGCCCTGCAGTGTTGATGGCTTGCTGGCCTGGTTTTAACCTCGGACAAAAATGGGGCTAGTTTTGTTTTTGACGATTGCATACGCAAAGTAATTTGCTATTTATTATACGTTATACTTATAGCACATGCATGAGTCTCTTTTGAAAGGTACAGTAGCATTCTGAGGTTTCTTACACAATAAAGAAAATCACTTTGAGTGCTAATGAAATAGAGTAACAGAGGTTTGAACACACTGAAGTAAAGGTTTTGTGTACACACATTTATTTTTACTGGTTGCCAGATAATAATAATAATAATAATAATAATAATAATAATAATAATAATAATAATAATAATAATAATAATAATAATAATAATAATAATAATAATAATAATAATAATAATCTGGTTGCCAGATGTGGCAACCCCAAGCCACCCCTGGGCTTGGTGATTGATGGGCGTTACGTGGCGACCCAATGGCTGGGCGCTGCCCATGTTTGGGTGTCCGCTTCCGGACGCACCTGTCACTAGAGAACCATCAGGGGTGATTATCGAATCACGGCGCGGTGCGCCTGTTGGGGAGGGGGGACTTAACGGAGCCGAGGAGCCTCCTCTCAGTCCTCCGTAGCAGAGCAAGGCGAGAGGCCACAGAGCGGAGACGCCGCCCGGCCGACAGATTAACGCCAGCAAGCGATCATTATTTAAATAGAAAATAAAGAGTATGATTTTGGGAACTGCAACCTGTCTGTGTGTTGTTTATTCTGCCACCCCTACACCTGGAATTGCCACACAGATAATAATAATAATAATAATAATAATAATAATAATAATAATAATAATAATAATAATAATAATAATAATAATAATAATAATAATAATAATAATAATAATAATAATAATAATAATAATAATAATAATAATAATAATAATAGAATTTATAGAATGAAGCGCCTTTCTCAGACTCAAGAAGCTATATAAAAGAGGGGGTAAAAATACAGGAAAAATAAAATAAATTAAAGAAAAATAATTAGGAGGCAAGGTGCTGTCCAATTGGACAAAACAGTAACAGAAAAAAATAAACAAAAAACAAAAACAACGGGATCGGTAGCTTAAATGAGTCAGGGGGAAGGGGGTGGGCTACTTGGGAGCAGGGCCCTGTTGCGCGAAGGCAAGTGTGAACAGGTGTGTTTTTAGGTGAGTTTTGAAGAGGTTGATGGTAACAAGAGCCTCGGATGGAGGGGGAGAGGGAGTTCCACAGCCTGGGGGCAGCTACAGAGAAAGCTCGGTCAGATGCCTGTTTTTAAGTTCCAGCTGAGAGCTAGGAGCTGGAAAACATGATGGTTCCATAGCATGAAGTCTTATGTAGTACAGGTCCAAAGTTTCCACAGAAAATGTATGTTTTACAAATTTTTCTTGTAATGTGTGTACCAGTAAAAATTCTGCATGATTATCCAAAATGGCCATCCTCTCCCAATTCATTCAGAGGCTCTCGTCAAAACAATGGACTTCTTTGTCTTCTTGTGTCACCTTCCTCCACTCTGAGCGCCCGTCTGAGATCGCTTTTGGAGCAGACGCTCCTTGGCTACAACGGTGGTAAATTATTTTCGTCATCAGCTGTGTCTGGTCAGTTCAGGACCGTTCACAACCGGACGTGGTCACGGCTTGTCAAATGACGCTCGCCGGATGTTTTGTCTTGTAACTCGAGAATGGAATCACGCAATAGGTTGAGTGAGGTGATGATCGAAAGGCGGCAAATTAAACTTTCAATTGTATTGGTGTATTGGTTGGACGAAAACGCAGCCCGGGGCAGACAGAGTGCAAAGTGCCGCGACGTGCGCGCGAGTGCATGCCGGCCTGAATACGGGCCGTCCGATCCTTAAGTGGTTTTAAGGGGAGGGAGACTGCACACGCACACAAACACATACAGACTGCACACGCACACAAACACATACAGACTGCACACGCACACAAACACATACAGACTGCACACGCACATGAACACATACAGACTGCACACGCACACAAACACCTACAGACTGCACACGCACACATACAGACGCACACACACACAAACACATACAGACTGCACACGCACATGAACACATACAGACTGCACACGCACATGAACACATACAGACTGCACACGCACATGAACACATACAGACTGCACACGCACATTAACACATACAGACACACACGCACACAAACAGATACAGACTGCACACACACACACATACAGACGCACACACACACACAAACACCTACAGACTGCACACGCACACAAACACCTACAGACTGCACACGCACACAAACACCTACAGACTGCACACGCACACATACAGACGCACACGCACACATACAGACTGCACACAAACACATACAGACGCACACACACAAACACATACAGACTGCACACGCACACACACATACATACAGTACACACACGTTCAACCTTTATCTAAACTCGAGGGACACTGAGGTTTCCCTCATTTACAATGACATTGAGTATACAACTAAAAGAGATAGAATAAAACAAAGATAAACCAGTTTTTACAAAGTTAGAACAAGCTCAGGGAACCTTAAGCAAAAGCAAGTTATTTGAGCTTGAATATACATACATATACGCATACATGAATGATTATCTTCAGACACACATGTAGCCTATACATGCACAAACATGCACAAATGTATACATACACATGTCACATCCAGACACATTCATGCTCCTCAGCAACCGAGTTCACTTTGATTGTTGGCACATTTCACAATTGCATTAAGTGGCATATATTCTTGCTCTTTATTTAGCCTTGTAAAAGTCCTCTCACATATCAAACATATTATTTGCACACAATTTGTATCAGCTCACACAATTTGTGATTCACTCACCAGATCAATGATGTGCTTGACATGACGTGCATAACTCTGCAATGTTTGGTTGCCAGCGAATATTTTGGAGGTGAGGACAATCTGAGGGGTGGAATGGCAAGTGAGCGGCCGGGTGCGGTCCCGTGAAATTGTCACACACGTGCTCTTTCCGTGCACATTCCCGTTCACGACAAAAGCTGTGTTGTGGTCAGCTTTCCCCGCTGTGCGCATATCGCCCTGCATTTTCTCGCGGAGCAATTGTGTTTTGGTGTAGGCTATTCACATGAGACGCGGTGCGTTCCCACTGATAAGAGCGAGAATGCATGCAGATTATCGTTCCCTGTGTGAAACAGCCTTAAATAATCTTTTTTGGCATACCCCCGATGTCATTGCACGTACCCCTGGGAATTTGTTCCTCACATTTTACCCATTCACTCACACATTCACACACCGACGGCGGAGACAACCATGCAAGGTGCCAACCTGCTCATCGGGAGCAGTTGGGGGTTAAGTGTCTTGCTCAAGGACACGTTGACACGGGAGGAGCGGGAATCGAACTGGGAACCGAACTATGATTACAGTGTAGGGAAGTTGTAGACAGTGAAAGCAGTAGGTAGGTATAAATTGAGTATAAGTTCAAAGTTCGTGCAGTATGGGTCACAAACGTTGGGTCACATTTCTCCAAAGGGGGTCCATTAAGAGAAATGCGAGGCTTCTTTGGTGAAACCTGTTGCAGGTCGTCTTGCGGTCAGTGTCAATAATGACAGATGAGGTGGGAGGCATGGCCTGCTTGCTGTACAATGTTTCTCATTGTTTTGCCTGCTGCTTTGTCTTGTAACTCGCAGTTGCAGAGCTCACCTCTCTGGCCGGCTCGCCCAGTGTTCAGTGCCAACAAGGTCTCATCAGAAAACATAAATAAAGTACTAATTGACCACAAGAAAAAGGTTGTTTAGCCATAAGTAATATATTCACAGTTCGTATCGGAAAAGTCCAAAACAAACTACCAGTTTGTTTACCAGCACTACCAGAGTCAAACCAACAATGATTGTGGTCACTGGCAAGTGCTCTCATCAGTCATCACTAGACTAAACCATTAGATACAGAAATGCTATGATTATAGTTAGAGTTGAGGTTCGTTTTAACGTTCTCTTAACAGTTATGGTTAAGATATAAAGTTAGGGTTAAGGTTTAGGTCATGGTTTGATGGTTAGGATTAGTTTAAGGTAACAGTGTGGTTAGGGTTTGGTAGTCTTGAGGTAAAGGCACTTGCCTCCCATGTGGGTGCCCTGGGTTTTCTCCCCAGCAGAGGAACTCAAAGGTTTTTCAATGTAATATATTATACTTATTTGTAATACGCACACATTGTACATTTCCAATACAATATGTAAATATACTACTTATGGCTATAACACAGCATACAATATGTACAATATGTACCTTTTTTCCTGTGGCCGATTAGTACTTTATTTACATAAGAGAGATCGGGCTGTAACTGCATGTACCAATCCTCGTGTTATAGCAAGTGCACATTGCAAGAAGTCAACAGATGAATATCTCTGCATACTGTGTTCATCCCAAATTTAAATGTTTAACTCATTCTGCGCCAGGGATTAGCCGGGTCCCGTTGTAGCTATGCCACGCTTTAAAGATAGGAGTGCGTCACCTTGTTTGTAGAGCTAGCCTATATCTATATTCTATATTATAGCTATGGAGACAATACTATAGTCATTTTACACTGACTTTCTTCCGTCCAAGATGCAAAAAAGAGATAATTCTTTCATGCATACGTTCGCGCGTTATCCTGTGGTAAATCCTCCCGCATTTCATTGTATACTTGTATGCCGTGACAAATAAAACTCTTGACTTGACTTGACTTGAATATAAGTATAATTTCAGAATGATAGGGAGTAATAGGGCGCAACGTGAATTCTACTATAAGCGTTGGCGTTTCTCGCCTGGACACGCTACTATTTCCAAATCAAATGTATATAATAGGTATTATGTTTCATCATAAATGCATGAAAGGGGGGGGTCGTTTCTGATGCTTTGATTGCCAGTAACGGCATTCGTATTGAACACTAAAAACGCTGATCAGCTGGATCGGTATCAAAATATTATTGGATCAAGCTGAAATTTATGTCAGATAGTCCTTACCTCTGGTCGGGGGTAATCCTAAAAGAATATTCCAATTGTTTGATCGCCATCTGGTCCATCTGATGTTCATCTGGTCCACGACATAATACGGCACAACACATGCAACCAAGGTCCCGGACCCGTTTCAATGCGACAGAGTGGATCTCTAGGCTTCCCTGTACTAAAAAACTGCGCCCGGAGCGGTTTAAACGTAACACCCGGTCTGGAACAGGGTTTACTGCACTCTCGATACTGCCACCTGGCAGGATCTGGCCGGTACTGGACCCTCGGCATCCCAGTATGGCTTTTAACGGCAACATACGGGTCTGTGAAATTGAATAGAATATTAAAATCGAAAAACGATCAAATAACGAGTATACTCGTTGTTGCCGTTCATAAGATGGCACCCAATAACGAGTATAATCGTTGTTGGCGGGGAATGAGTTAATGAATAGCCATGAGTTACCCTTTTTCCATCCTCTCCACTGATAGCTAGTCCAGTTAGCCAGGAGATAGGGGCAGGTAGCATAATCATCCTCTTCCTCTGTCGAGTTGTTACCGCCATCTCCAACTTCTTCTATCGGCCTGTTGTTAGGAAGGTCAAATGTTGTGCCCTAATGTAATCAAATGGGAGCTCCACCCACAATGCTATTCAGAACGCAATTTTTGGATCATACATTTTCAGGCCACTTCAAAAAGTCCCAGACGATACATTCAAATGGTAGAACAAACAACCACTCAAATTGTAGCCAAACTCTGTGTGCAATGGTGTCTGTTAGTTCATGATTTATGTTGTAGACCATCTCCAAGAGGTTGAATATGCTATTTAAATAAATATTGGCTTCTAACACTGATTAAAAGTTTTAGTGACAGCAGAAAAATTACCTCCCTACTGTTGTTTCCCCGGACGTTGTATGTCTGTGCTGACAGCAGGTGTAACAGGTGTGTCTGTGCTGACAGCAGGTGTAACAGGTGTGTCTGTGCTGACAGCAGGTGTAGCGTCAGTGTGTCTGTGCTGACAGCAGGTGTGTTTGTGCTGACAGAAGGTGTAACGTAGGTGTGTCTGTGCTGATGGCTGGTGTAACGTCTGTGCTGATGGCTGGTGTAACGTCTGTGCTGATGGCTGGTGTAACGTCTGTGCTGATGGCTGGTGTAACGTCTGTGCTGATGGCTTGTGTAACGTCTGTACTGATGGCTGGTGTAACGTCTGTGCTGATGGCTTGTGTAACGTCTGTGCTGATGGCTGGTGTAACGTCTGTGCTGATGGCTGGTGTAACGTCTGTGCTGATGGCTGGTGTAACGTCTGTGCTGATGGCTGGTGTAACGTCTGTGCTGATGGCTGGTGTAACGTCTGTACTGATGGCTGGTGTAACGTCTGTGCTGATGGCTTGTGTAACGTCTGTGCTGATGGCTGGTGTAACGTCTGTGCTGATGGCTGGTGTAACGTCTGTGCTGATGGCTGGTGTAACGTCTGTGCTGATGGCTGGTGTAACGTCTGTGCTGATGGCTGGTGTAACGTCTGTGCTGATGGCTTGTGTAACGTCTGTACTGATGGCTTGTGTAACGTCTGTACTGATGGCTGGTGTAACGTCTGTACTGATGGCTGGTGTAATGTTACTGTCGTAATCGTCAAGATGCCTTGGGCTTGCAAAGCTTCCCTGTTTTCTTTTTTGCTGACTACTAAAACAAAAATGACAAGTTGGCTGAGTAGGACTGAGAAAGGAAATTATTTTCTGATGTTTGAGTTGATAAAGTGGGGGGGGGGGGGGGGGAATTTGCGACAATGGTGCCCCCAAGTGTGGATACATTTACATTTACATTTAGTCATTTAGCTGACGCTTTTATCCAAAGCGACTTACAAGTTCTGTACGACAAGCCATCAGGAAGGGCACAACTCTATCAGCTGAGCAACAATGTTCATCAAAGTGTTGAGTGCTACAGTGTAGGTTAGTTTATTAGGACAAGTGCATGACAGTACGGTTAGTTAGGGTTAGATTTTTTGTTTGTTTTTTTTTATTTTTTTTTATTTTTTTATTTAATTTTTTTTAATTCAGATAATGGTTGAAGAAGTGCGTCTTTAGTCGACGGCGAAAGATTGGACGTGATTCGGCTGTCCTAACTGGGGTGGGTAGTTCATTCCACCATTGTGGGGCAAGGACTGAGAATAGGCGACTTCTCTTTGATGACCCTCCCGGAGCTTGGATAGGAGTAGGTCTGAGGCGGCCAGAAGATGCAGAGCGTAGGGGTCTTGAGGGTGTGTAGTTAGAGACCATTGACCGGAGGTAGGCGGGAGCGGTTCCCTTTGCCGCCCGGTATGCTAGGTCGAGGGCCTTGAAGCGGATTCGTGCAGCAATGGGGAGCCAGTGCAGGTCCCTAAGAAGTGGGGTGACATGGGCCGACTTCGGTAGGTTTGAGATCAGGCGGGCCGCTGCGTTCTGAATGAGTTGAAGAGGCTTAGTGGCAGTGGCCGGGAGGCCAGCGAGCAGTGCATTGCAGTAGTCGAGGCGGGAGATGACTGTTGATTGGACGAGGAGTTGGGTGGCTTCTTTTGTCAGGAAGGGGCGGATCCTTCTGACGTTGCTCAGGAGGAATCGGCAGGTTCTGGTCGTCGCTGCGATGTGAGCAGAGAAGTTCAACTGGTCGTCGAGGACAACACCAAGGTTCTTGGCGGTCGGGGACGCAGTCACAGCTGCATTCTCGACTGTGATTGAAAGGTCGGTTAGGGGGGAGGATTTGGCCGGCAGGTGGAGCAATTCTGTTTTGCTTAGGTTCAGTTTGAGGTGGTTGGACGTCATCCAGGCGGAGATGTCGGACAGACAGGCCGAGATCCGCTCAGAGACGTGGATATCTGAGGGAGGGAAGGAGAGGAAGAGTTGAGTATCGTCGGCATAACAATGGTAGGAGAAGCCATGAGACGTGATAATGTTACCCAGTGATTTAGTGTAGAGGGAGAAGAGAAGGGGTCCTAAAACCGAGCCCTGGGGGACACCCGTCCGCAGGGGGCGGGTGGCCGACAGGGTCCCTCTCCATGACACTTGGTAGGAGCGGTCATTGAGGTATGATGACAGCCATGTCAGCGCAGAGCCAGCCACTCCCATTCCTGCGAGGGCCGCAAGGAGGATCTGGTGGTTGACTGTGTCGAAGGCTGCAGATAGATCTAGGAGAATCAGGACAGAGGAGAGGCCTTTCGCTTTTGCTAAGTGAAGTGCCTCTGTGACCGCAATGAGGGCTGTCTCTGTGGAGTGACCAGTCCTGAAGCCTGACTGATTAGGGTCTAGGAGGTCATTCTGTAAGAGATAAGCAGTAAGTTGGTTGGATACAGCACGTTCAAGTGTTTTTGAAAGGAAGGAGAGAAGAGAGACAGGGCGGTAGTTGCCTATGACGGTAGGGTTCAGGGTTGGTTTTTTTATGAGCGGCGTGACTCTGGCTTGTTTTAGGGAGGTGGATAGTGATGGCAGGAAGCTGGATCTGTATCACAGTGAATTACCTCCATGCATGAATCACGCTTGAATCTTTTACTTGGCTTACAATGGCTTTACAACAACATATAACAAAATGCGGGCAGAAATAGTGAAAAATCATGTTGTCAATTCATATTTAAGAGACCTCCCAAAAATTTATAAATCATCTTTTCAGGAGCTCATGTCCGAGCAGCCCCCAGCCCCCCACGTAGTTCGCATCATGCTTTCACAAACAACTTAAAGATCCCCTCCACTTTTTTATGGTTAACTCCTCTTGGAGGCATGACTGTACATGTTGTTATTTGTGACCTTGACTGTACAGGTTGTTGGAGGTGCAAATCCAGAGCCTGCAGAATTATGAAAGACCCTCACCACCCCAACAACAGACTGTTTAAGCTGCTGCGGTCAGGCAATCGCCTACGGTCACACGCTGCAAGAACAGAGAGACTCCGACTCAGCTTCTTCCCCCAGGCCATCAGAACACTGAACACTGAACTCTCCACTCAAATACAGTATACACATGAGCACACTGTGAGGATGGGATTTGGCAGAGCCCAATAGCAGAACACAGGAGGAGAGAGAATGGAACGTTTTAGGGTGTTTTAATATAGTTTCCCCAAGCAGACAGTTTGACAATTGGAATGTGGGACAGACAGATACAGGAATGTTCTTGTGGTTAGTACAGGTGCACTCCTTGTGCAGCACCAGCACGGGATGTATTGTCCAGGTAGGAGGTGTACTGGAGCGGAGGTCCTGGGCACATGGAGAACAAAGGTTAGGTCAAGGAATATCAACAACACATACAGGTTTGCAAGGCTTAGGTTCAGTCTTCGTACCTAGGAAGGTAGTTTAACACTCCCACGAAGATGGAACAGGATCTGCCAGCTTGTTGATGAGGGGATGAATGACAGCCGTGTTGAGTGAAGAGCTGGCAGCGTGTGAATCCGGGGAACGGATGCTGCCCATATATGGATGAGGGGATGAATGACAGCCGTGTTGAGTGAAGAGCTGGCAGCGTGTGAATCCGGGGAACGGATGCTGCCCATATATGGGTGTGAGAGGATAACGGGTGAGTGAGGCTTCCGTCGTGAATGTGGGGGAGGATGAGGAGGAGTGAGGAAGGCCCTTGCCGTGATTATGACACACAGACACACACACACACCACTCATGCGGCAACCGCTAAAAAAACACTTTAAACAAAATGTAACTTTAAAAAATGTAATCTTTAGAAACACTTTAAAAGAAGGATGTACTGTATAGTTTAGATTTAGTTTAGACTTAACATTGTAAATTGTATATTGCATAGTAGTGTATATAAGAACCAGTTTCTCAGGAACCTAGCATGTCTTTTTTTACCATGCATATCTTGTGTCTTATCTATTTTATTTTTCGATGCCTATTTTATTCTATTTTATTATTGTATTTTGCACAATCAATGCGGGCAAGACCACCCGCATTTCACTGTATGCCCTGGTATGTATGTGACAAATAAACCTCTTGATTCTTGATTCTTGTTATTTATTTGTGACTTTGACTCTACAGGTTGTTGTTTGTGACTTGGATCGGGCCAAATCTCATCTTTCCACTGGCAGAGTTCAATCTGGATTTAGTATCACCAGGCGTGCAGCAAGAACCGTGAATGAAATCTACTGTAAGTACAGTTACTTCTTTATAATGGAAACTGCTCCGCCATTTTTCATCAGATTGCAACACAGATTTTTGCTAAACGTTCACAGAAAGGTAGACAAACTAGCGTTCTAATTTATTCCAATAACGTTCAGTTTTGTGGTAGATAATCCCGAAAAATAAGAGAAATAAACAAATGTATCCACAAGTCATTTGATTGACAGGAGCTGGCTTGAGCTGGGTAGTGTCATTTTTCGAAATTTCAACGCTCATTCAAAGCTCAAGGTCTCGTCTCCTCATATGACTACAAACAAAATGGCGGCACATATTTGTTTGCGTCTATATTCACCTGTAACCAAATACATTTCCAGAACTCATATTTCACAAATAACACTTTAACCTATTGGTAAACAAACGTATTGCTGAAAGTGAAAATATACACTATGACTGCTGTTTTGACAGGGTTAGGGTCTTTAATCTTGGCTACATTTGGAGAAAAGAATTCAACATTATTTCATACAGTCTGGAGAGATGGATTTATGGCTTGGGTCCGGTACCGGACCCATCGGGTTTAAGAGATTATACCAAATGTATTAAGGTTATACCAAATGTATGGAGTGATGCTGAACTTTCCCAGCGGAACACAAGTTACTTAACGTTACACAGGTAGGCTATGTTATGCACGTTAATTAAGCTATGCACGTTTAGCTTGCTATCGTTAAGTTAGCAGGAGCTGTCGGCCAACAAAGATGTTGTTTCAACTAATATATTCACAAAATGGATTACCATCCAAATGTTATTGAAGCCTCCCATGCCAGTAAGTAGGTACTACTACTCTTAATAACCACAGCAATATGTGCATATGCGCTATGTTATTTACGTAAAAGTCAAGACTCGACAGTACTGAACCAGAAAAATTATTCAGGAGCACATTTTTTTGCATGATTAAATACGATGGTTCAAACATCCATTTCAAAAACCCTGGCAAAGTTTGAATCCCAAAAACAGGCTTCGGGGACAGCTCTACTGTACAGGCTGTTCTTTTTTACTTTGATTTTAAAGGCTGTTATTTGTGCCTTTGACTGTACAGGCCATTATTTGTGACTTTGACTGACTGTATAGGCCATCATTTGTGACTTTGACAGTACAGGCCATTATTTGTGACTTTGACTGACTGTATAGGCCATCATTTGTGACTTTGACAGTACAGGCCATTATTTGTGACTTTGACTGTACAGACAGTTATTTGTGACGTTGACTATACAGGCTGTTATTGGTGACTTTGAGTGTACAGGCCATTATTTGTGACTTTGAATGTACATGTTGTTATTTGTGACTTTGACTGTACAGGCTGTTATTTGTGACTTTGACTGTACATGTTGCATTTGTGGGTTTGACTATACAGGCTGTTATTTGTGACTTTGACTATACAGGTTGTTATTTGTGACTTTGGACTGTACAGGTTGTTATTTGTGACTTTGGACTGTACAGGCCGTTATTTGTGACTTTGACTGTACAGGTTGTTATTTGTGACTTTGACTGTACAGGCCGTTATTTGTGACTTTTAATGTACAGGTTGTTATGTGTGACTTTGACTGTACAGGCTGTTATTTTTTAATTTGATTTTAAAGGCTGTTATTTGTGACTTTGACTGTACATGTTTTTATTTGTGACTTTGACTATACATGTTTTTATTTCTGCAGAACTTGTCACCAGAATGCCTTTTTCACATTCTTCCACTGGAGAGGGATCTTCTCTGTTACTTCCCTGAAATCTGAGGTGCACATGTGATGTCACTAATAGGTCAAACCTATCATGCTGTGACCTCACATGAGACAGCAACATCCTGGTGCCCCCCCCCCCCCAGCCACAGTAGCTCCGCTGCCATATTTGGCGCGGGCATCCGCGGGAGGGAGGGGGGGTGGGAGTCTCACTGCAAAGTCTTATCAGCAGCTCTCTGGTTTGTCCTTGGTGAGTCGTCCGGAATTTGTTTTGACTGGCTGGCAACATTCCTTCCATCCGCGTCGATTTAAATTAGATTTTGAGTAGAATTATAACTATTGATTTGAGTGGAGTGAGTTTTAACAACTCCGTCCAAATGACTGAATGTGTTAGTCCAAGTGTCTTAGTCAGTTCATTTTGGTAGGTCCTGTGCGCGGTAAACAGATCCAAAATCTTCTTATTGCAATCCAAAAGCTTCGATAATCCAAATTCATTCATTCAATCTTTATTTATACTCGATAATACACTGAGTAATTAAACTCATTTACAGTGCCGTCGAGATGTTACATACACAAGTGTCACAGTGTGTTCATAAATATAAAGACATCAGACAATCAGAATAATTGAGAGCACGTTTTAAAATACATTAAAAAAAAATTATAAAAAATCTTGTAAAAAGAATAAAATAGCTCAAAATTAAAACAGAGGTAATAATTTAAAAACAATTACATATTGTGGTGACCTGATTGGTCATTAAGGTTCTAAACCGACCCATAGACACTAGAGTGTCTAGTTTCAGTGTTTCCTGCAGGGTATTCCATGATGTAGGGGCAAAAAAGCCAAAAGCAGATCTACCAAGTTCAGTACAAACTCTAGGCACTCTAAGTGTAAGCCAAAAACTGGATCGTGTACGACAGGGTCCAGTGGTCCATTCCAATAAAGAACTAATATAATTTGGACAATCTCTAATTATGGCTTTATAGATAAAAAGATTGCAATGCAACTTACGTCTCTCTGCCAGAGAGGCCCACCCGACCTTATTATATACTGTAGGATACAATGGTGAGTACCATAACTATGTCCATGTCTTAAAGTTGGTAGCCCGATTCAAATGTCCCAAGAGGCAGAGAGGGTTAGCCTTAATCTGCTTTCTTGACGAAAATATGCGATCCCCTGATTAGATCCATTTCGAGTTGATTTGAGTATAGTCCGACAACCGGCACGAAGCACAGAGCACAGATAGCAGAGAGCGAGAGGAGGATGCGACTGCACCCTAGGAGGAGGAACGGCTATTCTTCCCAGGTCCTCAAAACAAAAACATATTTAGCCTACCTATTTTTCCAAAACCTTTACAAAAGAGAAAAACACTTAGCAAACACTTTAAAATCCCAAATTAAAAGAGTCAAACACAAAGAAAGAGAGAATAATGGACACTGAAATGGAAAACACGCACACACACACCAAGTGTTGACACATTGAAATAAGAATAAAAAAGATTTAAAAAGTCAAGAATCAAACAATAGAAAATAAGAAGAGAATAACAAACACCTTTAAAATCAAAATTCAAGAATCAAACAATAATAAAGAAAAATAATATTATGGACACTTTAATACAGACAAAGCTGTATGGTCAGCTCGGGGGGGGGATGATTGTTGATAGCGGTGGTTATAATGGACCATGTTGTCGCGTCTTTGCCTGATATTCTGCGGGGCCAGAGGCCGCCTCCAGCAGTAATGGAGTATCGAGCCGTAATCCCACCAGGTCTCAATCGCCACCGGCAACACAGGCCGCCGACATTGATTGATTGATTGAAAAGTTTATTAACAGATTGCAGAATGGGTACAGTACAGTACAGCTCAATACATACAATTGTTAAGGGGATGCAGACCAGAGAAAGACTTTCGACTTGTTTACATCAGGGTCCCCCATTTTCAATTCATCATAACATATATGACATACATGACATACAGATAGACAGTACTGCTACATCTATACATTTATGACATATCAGATTTGCAAATACAGTACTGTTTGTGATACAAAAGTGTCCAGAAAAGGAGTGTATATACATTTGGCATAGAAACTGTACATTGGAGGAGGTTGGTTGGGTGGGGTGGGGTTGGGTGGGTTGGGTGAGGGCTGTACATTGGAGGTGGGGGGGGGGGGGGTTGGGAAGGGGACACACACACATTTTACACTGTACATTTGAATATTGACAAAGCCTTACTTGGTCATTTACTGTACAACTAGGTTAGGACATTTGTAGGGGCCAGTTTCGAATTGCAGTCTCACGTAGGTGTTTTTTGAGAGTGTTTTTGAAGGTGGGTAGTGATTCACATTCCTTTACAGCTTTAGGCAGGGCGTTCCACATTGATGTGGCATAATTGCGAAACGTGTTTAGTCCCTTGTTTGATCCGAATCTGGGTTTTACATGATTTGTGGAGCTCCCTCTGGTGTTGTGATCGTGGTATTCACTGACCTTTGGGAAGTATTTTGACATGTACATGGGTACCTTGGTCGCGTAGTGTATCTTGTAGACCAGGCCCATTGCAAGTTGCTGTACTCTGTCGTCTACTCTAAGCCATCCTAGGTTGTCAAAGTGGGCAGGGGTGAGGTGGGTTCTAGGAGTCAGGTCAAGTAGTAGTCTGACTAGCTTGTTTTGAGATGTTTGTAATTTGTTTTTTAGTGCCTTTGAGGTGCTTTGGTACCATGAGGTGCAAGCATAGTCGTAGTACCCTTGAATGAGTGCTCCTGCTAGAGTCTTCAGGGTATTCTTGTTTACCAGAGAGGAGATCCGGTACAAGAATCGCGTTCGTTGGTTGACTTTTTTTATTACATTGGATGCCATTTTGTCACAGGAAAGATTAGCCTCTAGGATGGAACCCAGGTAGGTAATTTCATCTTTCCTTGTGATAATATTGTCACCCACTGTAACCGAGAAGCCGTCGGTCTTGCTGAGTTTGTTATTTGAACCGAAGAGAATGGACTCTGTTTTGCCCATGTGTAATGATAGTTTGTTGTCGGCGAGCCATATGCAGATTTTGCCTAGTTCCGAGCTGAGGGCTTTTTCAACCTGTAACTTGTTCTTGTCAGAGACCAGCAGGGCTGAGTCGTCCGCAAACAGGAACAAGTTGCAGTCACAAGCTGACGACATGTCATTTGCATAAATTAGGAATAGTAGCGGTCCTAGTATGCTTCCTTGTGGAACACCACAGCTCACTGTGAGGGGGGGGGGATAGTGTACCGTTTACTTCCACCATCTGTTCCCTCCCCTCCAGGTAGGATTGTATCCAGCTCACTGATAAACTATCAAAACCAATTGCTTTTAGCTTGTCAATCAGAATGGTGTGATTGACAGTGATTGACATCCCCTCGAGGAGACGAGTGCCGGGGGGAGCGGACTCGCAGACAACCACTGTCGGGTGTTCCTGCAGACAAACCAGGAAGAAATTATTAGTAGACAACCCTGTACTTGGGAGGGAGAGAGAGAGAGAGAGAGAGAGAGAGAGAGAGAGAGAGAGAGAGAGAGAGAGAGAGAGAGAGAGAGAGAGAGAGAGAGAGAGAGATCTTTAAAGATCTTATCTTTAAAGAGAAGCTGTCCTGTCCTGTCATGGTATGATATGTGCTACAGTACAGAAGAGCTGCATGTCTTATTTCCCCATGGACATCAAACACAGTACAAGCTGGCCAGCGACGGTGTGTGTGTGTGTGTGTGTGTGTGTGTGTGTGTGTGTGTGTGTGTGTGTGTTTGTGCATGGGAATGAGGTTGAGTGTGTATGTGCAGGGTTGTGTGCATGTGTGTATCCATGTGTGGGTGTGCGTGTATTTATGTGACTGTGGTTGAATGCATGAATACATTTATGTGTATGTGTGTGTGTAAGGAGTACAAATTCAGAAAGATGCATACCATACCATTATTGTCTATATACACACATACACACACACACACACACACACACACACACACACACACACACACACACACACACACACACACACACACACACACACACACACACACACATACCCAAGAGAGACATTATCACACATTTCATATTCAGGAGGGTAGGAAATTATCAATGATCAGGCAGTGGAAATGTCACAATCAATCAGCCAATCCCTGATGAGCAGAGGATGCCTCCTGGCCTATACGACAGAGAGAGAGAGAGAGAGAGAGAGAGAGAGAGAGAGAGAGAGATAGAGAGAGAGTAATCCCCACAGCAATATGAAAGAAAGATGTCAGAGAGAGAGAGATTATAGATTATAAACATAGCAGACTCTCTCTTCTTTCCCATTGTTGAAGTGCACTACTGCCCTCTATCGGATGGTTCCAGAATTGGCTGACTAATTCAAACAGTCCAAACTCTCTAAACCCCACCACCTGCTGATTGAATTTGATTGAAAACTTTATTAACAGATTGCAGAATGGGTACAGTACAGTACAGCTCAATACATACAATTGTTAAGGGGATGCAGACCAGAGAAAGACTTTCGTCTTGTTTACATCAGGGTCCCCCATTTTCAATTCATCGTAACATATATGACATACATGACATACAGATAGACAGTACTGCTACATGACATCTATACATTTATGACATACCAGATTTGCAAATACAGTACTGTTTGTGATACAAAAAGAGTCCAGAAAAAAAGAGTATATACATTTGACGTAGAAACTGTACATTGGATTGGGTAGGTGGGGGGGGGGGGGGGGGGTTGGGTAGGAGGGGTGGGTGGGGGACACTGTACAACTGTACAAACAAAACTGAACATTGGAATATTGACAAGACCATACTTGGTAATTTACTGTACATTGGAGGGGGTTGTGTTAGGACATTTACAGGGGCCAGTTTCGAATTGCAGTCTCCCGTAGGTGTTTTTTGAGAGTGTTTTTGAAAGTGGGTAGTGATTCACATTCCTTTACAGCTTTGGGTAGGGCGTTCCACATTGATGTGGCATAATTGCGAAACGTGTTTAGTCCCTTGTTTGAGTCGAATCTGGGTTTAACATGATTTGTGGAGCTCCCTCTGGTGTTGTGATCGTGGTATTCACTGACCTTTGGGAAGTATTTTGACATGTACATGGGTACCTTGGTCGTGTAGTGTATCTTGTAGACCAGGCCCATTGCAAGTTGCTGTACTCTGTCGTCTACTCTAAGCCATCCTAGGTTGTCAAAGTGGGCAGGGGTGAGGTGGGTTCTAGGAGTAAGGTCAAGCAGTAGTCTGACCAGTTTGTTTTGAGATGTTTGTAATTTTGTTTTTAGCGCCTTTGAGGTGCTTTGGTACCATGAGGTGCAAGCATAGTCGTAGTACCCTTGAATGAGTGCTCCTGCCAGAGTCTTCAGGGTATTCTTGTTTACCAGTGAGGAGATCCGGTACAAGAATCGAGTTCGTTGGTTGACTTTTTTTATTACATTGGATGCCATTTTGTCACAGGAAAGATTTGCCTCTAGGATGGAACCCAGGTAGGTAATATCTTCTTTCCTTGTGACAATATTGTCACCCACTGTAACTGAGAAGCCGTCGGTCTTGCTGAGTTTGTTATTTGAACCGAAGAGAATGGACTCTGTTTTGCCCATGTGTAATGATAGTTTGTTATCAGCAGATTTTGCCTAGTTCTGAGCTGAGGGTTTTTTCAACCTGTAACTTGTTCTTGTCAGAGACCAGCAGGTCTGAGTCGTCCGCAAACAGGAACAAGTTGCAGTCACAAGCTGACGACATGTCATTTGCATAAATTAGGAACAGTAGCGGACCTAGTATGCTTCCTTGTGGAACACCACAGCTTACTGTGAGGGGGGGGGGGGGGATAGGGTACCGTTTACCTCCACCATCTGCTCTCTCCCCTCCAGGTAGGATTGCATCCAGCTCACTGATAGACTATCAAAACCAATTGCTTTTAGCTTGTCAATCAGAATGGTGTGATTGACAGTGTCGAAGGCCTTTTGTAGGTCCAGCATGACCATGCCGCAGTATTTGCCCGCGTCCACCTCTTGTTTGATGTGGTCGTTTAAATAGAGAAGGCATGTGTCAGTGGAGTGGGATGTTCTGAAGCCAGATTGGAATTCGTAGATTAGATTTTTTTCCGCAAGGTATTTTTCGACCTGTTCGTATACAATTTTTTCCATGACTTTCGAGATGGAGGTAAGGATAGAAACAGGGCGGTAGTTGCCTGGGTCTAATTTACTGCCTTTTTTGTGCAGAGGGGTCACTCTCGCAATTTTGAAGTCCTTGGGGACGTGTCCCTGTTTTATGGAGAGGTTTATTATGTGTGTGATGACTGGGGTGATGGCGGCTGCTGAGTCTCTGAGGAATTTGGAGGGGATGTTGTCATGGCCAGTGGCCTTGTTAGGTTGGAGGGCGCTCAGTTTTTTGAGTACCTCATCTGTTGTTACCATTTCCAGTTTGAAGTCGTCTTTGTGGACCCCTAGGTTCTTGTAGTATGCTACTATGTGTTCTACCCCATAATGCCCTGAGTGGGAGGGTAGTTTGTTTACCAGTGTTGTGGCTATGTTTGTGAAGAAACTATTTAAGTAATTGGCTACATCCAGCTTTTCTATGATGAGCGTGTTGTCCGTCTTTATGTTTATGTTTGAGAATCTGGTTTTAAGTTTTTTACTGCAGCCTAGTTGGTTATTGAGTAATTTCCAAAGTTCACATGGTTTGTTTTTGTTTTCCTCGGTTTTGTCATTGATGAAATTCTTTTTTGCTGTTTTGATCATGGAGTTTACATCATTTCTTAGTCTGTTTCTTTCCAGTTTGAGTTCAGTCACGTGGGCTTGGCGTTCTCTGGAGCTTTGATCAGAACCCGATCGGGTTCAGGACAGAAAACTCCTGCTGTGGATCTGGCTCTGCTCGGCTCAGACAGAACGTGCCTGGGATGGGATGGCGTGAGCTTTTATTCTCTGCCTGAACCAGATTGGGCTGCCGTGGTTATTTTCAAATGTCTACACCCCACCCCTCGACAGGGCGACAGTGGCTCAGGAGGTGGAGCAGTCGTCTGGTAATCAGAAGGTTCCCGGTTCTATTCTGGCTCCTCCCGGGCAGTGTGTCGAAATGTCCTTGAGCGAGACACCTTGCACGGTTGCTTCCGCCGTCGGTGTGTGAATGTGTGAATGTGAAGCATACGTTGTAAAGCGTTTTGGATAACAGTGTTATATGAATGCAGTCCATAACCATAAACACCATAAACACCATAAGAAGTTGTTATTTATTTGATGAGCTTTTGGAGCTCAATTAGGAAACCATGGGAATACTGTGGGAATTTACATTCAGACACAAATACACACCCAGCGTACACAGACAGACACACACATGCACTCATAGACAGACAAATATACACACATACATACACAGACAAAACAAGCAGCCAAATACTCTCACATACATATGCACGGATAAACACATGCACAAGACGTACTGTGTCTTAATCTGTGTAACAAGGCACTCTAGTGGCAGCAGGGCTTAATTGCAATCAAATTCAGTCTCACAGGTTAACATCGAAATAAACATAGCATGGGAATTAACCTGTGAGACTGAATTTGATTGTAATTAAGCCCTGCTGCCACTAGAGTGCCTTGTTACACAGATTAAGACACAGTACGTCTCAATAACTGTGTGTGCGTGTGTGTGTGTGTGTGTGTGTGTGAGTGTGCACGCTTGTGCATGTGTTTATCTGTGCATAATGTATGTGAGAGGTTTTTTTTTTTTTTTTTTTTTTTTTTTTTTTAAACATACATATAAACAAACATGACAACACACGATAAGATACACAAGCATTAATATACAGTGTATATCCAACGAAATTACCATTTATACCAATGTCTTATACAGGATATACCCCTAATACCTGTTATCTAAAAACCTACACACATATGCTCCAGCTCGAACCCCCCCCTCCCGGACCCCTCTTTGGATAGTACCTCCATTATCCCTCGCTCCTAACCAGACACTACCACTACGAGTATTTGGCTGCTTGTCAACCTATATGTGTGTATATTTGTCTGTCTATGAGTGCATGTGTGTATTTGTCTGTCTATGTGTGTGTGTGTGTGTGTGTGTGTGTGTGTGTGTGTGTGTGTGTGTGTGTGCGTGTGTGTGTGTGTGTGTGTGTGTGTGTGTGTGTGTGTGTGTGTGTGTGTGTGTGTGTGTGTTGCATTGGTCCATTCATTGAAGATGAACGCAATGCGACATCCTTTACTAGGCTCACCCACCAACAGTGCAGGTGCTGAACTGCTGATCCGAATGTATAGGTAAAAACCATATTATGCGTTTTCTTTTTTAAAACTTCATTTTTTAGCGTTTATCGCTTTTTCTGGTCAAGCATAACCGACAGATGCAGGGTGAAACGGGAGGGAGAACAGGGGTAGACATTCGGCAAATGACGGCGGGTCCGGGAATCGAACTGGGAGTCAACCAGATCCGTGACGCAGCACGGTATTCCCCGACGCTTTCGCGTCGAGGTACATGGTGAGCTACTGGAGCTCCCCATATTATGCGTTTTCATCAATAAATAAATGGGCAAAAAATTATTTCTCTCGCGCGCTTACGCGCGCTAGCATTCACTGGGGGCCTACCAATTCATTCTTTCATGGGGCCTGTTACAAAGGATCAGATTAAACCGAATATATATATTTATTGATTGATATATATTGCATAATATTTGTATATCGTTTGATATCCCTTGTATATTCCTTGTACATATACACGGAATATCCCTTTAGCCTAGTACAGACCATAATATTTCATTCTCCTATTGGACAGCGGTCCACAGGCGCCAAGGCCATGCCTCCAGAGTCAGGTTCAAAGCCACCGTCAAGACATGTCTGTACATGCCCGGCCTTGCCCAAGAATACGAGACAGAAATGAGGTTGGCACTAGATTGTTCGCTGTGCATATAAATATGGCGCAGGTGAATACAGAAGTATGTTACCCAATAAGTTGAAGCCTCACCCACGATACTCTGTGCGGTGAAGTATGGCCTGTTTGGCCCCAAATAAGAGCATTGAGACCGCGTGCGAATTAATAACTGAATTGTCAGAGTTTGGCGCTATACCGTCGAGTGCGACATATTTCTATTAAGTCAGTAATAGTCTATTTGTGTATAGTGTATCGTGCGGCTAAAGTTCTACAGTGACCAGCATCACCAACGCTTCCTCGTATCAGCTAGAGAGCTTATCCAGGCTGGGCTGCTTTCATGGCGCTTTCACCCGAGGAGCCCTAGACGAGAACCGTGTGGACATGTACACTGGATTAATCTACCCGACGACTACATAGCCCTTTGCGGCTGGATTATATTTGCTTTTGGTCCTGTGATTAATGGAGCGGAGAATCGCCGACGCCTACACGTGTGTGGGATTTACCCTGTGAGGAGCCACGTCGAGTCTGCGCCTCAGAGAGCCTGAGGCAGGCTAGCTTTCTTCCCTGTGGATCTACAGGCTACGGAGAACAGCTGTATTCGTCTGTGGATCAAGATCTTATTGCACCGTCTCCCGTACTCGGAGTCTCCTTATCATCGTTGACCCAGGCTCTACTACCGACAGATCCTCTACCCCTGCTGGCTTACAACCGGGGGGACCCTTCCAGTATCTCCCGCTATATATTACTAGTGTACCATAGATATAATTCCCTAAGATTCAGGTTGTATAATTACCTCCTGCGTAACCAGAGAATGGACATTCATTATTGATTTGCCTACGCACATTCCTTTGCCTTATAAGCGCATCCAAAGTAAAATAGAGAAGTATATTATGTACCTTTTGCTGCAATAAATACTTAATTACATATTTGTGTGGAACCGATTCATTGTGGGAAGTGTTCATCATATTTATATATCATGTACTGTATGGCCAGTAATTAAAGTACATAAGACGGTAGTGGTTTAATGATACCATACTTATCAATACAGTCAGGGAATTGTACCCCTCAGTTACAATTGGTCCTTCGAGCCGGAGGGTAACTAGTGTAATATTAATATAGTGGTATTAATATTGACATGGCCAATGATGAACACTCCACAAAACGGTTCTCCTAAAGTAGATCGCCCGCAGCGTAGACGGCAGACACCTCAGTACTTAGAGGATTACGTTGCCAATATACTACCTAGCTTTCTACAGACGGTAAACGCAGAAAAAGTAGATAGTAAAATTATGTCCGACCCTATCGACCAGGCTACCCCGCCAATAGAGGCCCTAGTGGGTTCTAACGTAACTGACCAAGCTCACGGTAGGGACCAGGAGGGACCCGACATGACTTTACCCCCCGCCAAGACCGAAGAAGTAGTCCCCGGAGAGCTCCAGGATAAAGACAGCCCTCCAGGGATGGAACTCGATCCGCTAAAAGAAGAGGCGAGCACCCCGGAGATGGATCTCCAGGACTCGCCACAGGAGAACAGATCTCCAACGAGTACTGCCAGGAGCGGATCACCTCAACCAGCGTCTTCCCCCAGCGAGGCGGACAAGATGCTGGCACAGGCATTCCTCGCCAGCCTAGCAGCCTCAACAGAGCGCGATCGACTCCAAGCACAGACGCTTAGTGAGCGCGAACATTCTTCCATGGAAAGAGAACGCCTTCAAGCGCAGCAACGGAGCGACGAAGATCGTATACGTCTAGAGATTAGACGCCTTCAGACGGAAGAGAATATGGTAAGGGACCGGGCCGAAGCCCAGCGCGCCGCCGCCGAAGCCCAGCGCGCCGCTGCCGGTGCCCAAAGAGAAGCAGAGCGCGACCTCGCTCTCACCAAGCGCGAAGCCGAGCGCGACCGATTACAAGCGCAGATAATGGAGCAGCTGATCACCAGGGCAACACCCCCTCCCTCCGCATGGGGTTCCAGGGCCTCGTCAAGACAAGGGTCAAGGGCACCCTCCCCTACCCGATCAAGCGACCCTGAGCCCGACCACCAGAGAGAGCCTATACCCCCCTCCGAACCCCTTCCCCGACCGGTCCAAGTGAGATCCAGCTACAAGGAAGAAACGGTCTACACCGCGGAGAGGCTAAATAGACGACTACAGGATCTAGAGGACCTGCCAGAGGAAGAAGAAGAGGGAGAGGAGGAGAGTCAAGCCCGACAGCAGCACAGTACTCCACAGGACCAGGAGGTCCAGTACAGCCCAGGCTCTACCCCAGCGGCTCTGCGCTACAGACCCCCGACTCAATTCACGGGTGAGCTTGACGCACGACCAGCCCCGAGGAACAGCACCTGGATACGCGGGCCATGGTACCCAGCAGGTACCAGCCCACCAAGAGGCGTAAGAGGAGACTCGCCTAGGAGGCCTCTCTTCCAACGCTCACCGATGTGCCAGCCATCCATGGCATCATACATTGGCACACCGACGTTTCCGGACTTCACACACGAGAACAGAGCACAGTACACGGAGCTACGAATGTGCTTAGAGACAATGATGTCCGATGTAGCTGATGAACCGTACAAGTATGCTATCCTACTGAAGCACCTCAAGGTGCCCCGAGCGCACAATATAGCGCTGGCCTATGCCACCTCTACTACCCCATACACAGCGGCTCTAGCAGCACTCGACCAAAGATATGGACGCATATGGGACTACGTAATACAAGAGATAAGGCATATTGACCGCCTACCCCCAGCCACAGACAATCGCTCACTAGATGACCTGTCTATCAAGGTACAATCCCTGGTAGGGATGCTGGGGGCGCAAAGAGAAAAGGGTATGCACGAACTGTACGCAAACTCTAATGTCGAGAGGATTTTAGAGAAGCTTCCGCCCGCCCGACAAGAGCGCTTCAGGCGGCAAAGAGACCACCGTGATCCTAACGGTCCCGAGCCATCCCTCCTAGACCTAGCCGACTTCCTGGCGAGAGAAGTCAACAGCCTACGGTTGGATACGTTCATGCGGAGCACACCAAGCTCCAGAGAGGGACCTAGGAGAGCAAACGATGGCCGCAGATTGGTGACCGTCATGCACCAATCAGAATCAGTACCGAGCAGCAAGAACCACAGTACCCCCTCGATGAAAGAGAAGTGGAAGATGGTGTGCCCGTACTGCGAAAAGGAACACTGGTTGTCACAATGTGACACGTTCAAGAAGATGACCGCCGACGAGGTGAGTCAATGGATAAAGTCCAACCGACGCTGTTACCGATGTGCGCGCAGTCACATGGCAGCCGATTGCCGCTTAAAGAAGAGGTGTAGTCGGCGTGACGGAGCCCACCTAGATGTCCTACACGACAGTAACAGAAGAAAGCCTGCACCCTCAAGCAGCACAAAGGCAAGTGTTATGTACATTGACCCCGCCAGCAGCGGGGGCGCCCGGGTGCTCTTAAAGGTGGTCCACGTAACATTGAGTTACCAAGATAAGGTCATGGACACTTACGCCGTCCTTGACGACGGGTCAGAGAAGACCCTTCTCCTTGCTGGGGCTGCGGGGGAGCGAAAACCAGATGACGATTCGGACAATAAGAAGAGATCTAAAGACGATAAAGGGCGAGAATGTCTCCTTCACTATCGCAGCAAGCGGGCAGCCAGAGAGACGGTATAGGATTACTAACGCTTTCACCAGCCAAGAAATAGGCCTGTCGCAGTACACCTACCCCATCGCCAAGCTGATGGATAAATATGTGCACCTGCGTCAACTACCTATACCGCTCATAGACGGTGCCACCCCGACCCTGCTGATAGGCTCCGACCATGCAGACCTCATCGTCCCGATAGACCGGGTCCACACAGGGCCCAGAGGCTGTCCTGCAGCAGTCGAGACCCGCCTAGGATGGACATTACAAGGCCCCCTCGCTAAGTCTCTTAACCGAACAGCAGCCACTAACTGCCTCCACTCCAGAGTGACAGAAGAAGACACCACCCTCCTACAGCATGTCGAGAGGCTATGGACACTAGAGACAATGCCCTTTAAGAACGAAAAGAAAGACATTCGTTCCAAGGAAGACATTTACGCTATAGCCCTCCTCGAGCAGGGGACAAAGAGAGTCAAAGTCAACGGAGTGATGAGATACGCAACTCCACTCCTGAGGCGAGAGGGTATGATTTGATTTGATTTGATATTTTTTATTTTCGTGTCTTACATACAGATGTATGCCCAGCCCATATGGGCTTACAAGACACATAACAATAAGTATATAATAATATACTTTACCAATTACTTAACAAATGACATAGACCAAGATGGCCATAAAAAAAAGAAAAATACAAGAAAATACAATAAAACGTAATATAACACAAGCTGTACTCAATGTAAATAAACAGAAAAACAAGGTGAATTCAAATACAATTATATAGGATACAGTGTATGCCTACCTTCCACGCCCCAAAAGAAGCGACGGAGCGGTATCTATTGAACACAGAGCGGCGCCTAGCCAGAGACCCCGCTCAAGAGACTGTGTACCGCGCTGAGATTAACAAGCTAATCACAGCGGGACACATAAAGAAAATTGACATTAAAGAGGCCGATCAGACGACCGAATCATGGTACGTGCCGCACCACAAAGTCCACCACAACAGCAAGGATCGTATTGTGTTCAACTGCAGCTACCAGATCGGATCACAAAATCTGAATAAAGAGCTCTTGCCCGGCCCAACACTCGGCCCCTCTCTACTAGGCGTGTTACTACGTTTCCGCCAAGACAAGGTGGCCATCAGCGGCGACATCAAAGGGATGTTCCTGCAGGTGAGACTAGTGGAGGAGGACAAGCCCCTGCTGCGGTTCCTATGGAGAGAGAGGATCGGGGATGAGCAACCAGCCATCTATCAATGGGAAGTCCTCCCTTTCGGAACCACATGCAGCCCATGCTGTGCTACGTTTGCACTGCAAAAGCACGTCGCAGAGGACCCAGCAGCTGATGAAGAGGTCCGACAAAGTGTAGGAAATAGTTTCTACGTGGACAACTGTCTGCAAAGCGTCTTGACGCCAGAAGAAGCCGAGGCCCTTCTACTCAAGCTCCGCGCCTCCCTGATCAAAGGCGGCTTTGATCTCAGGCAGTGGGCCAGCAGCGACCCGCAAGTATTGCGCAGCCTCTCCCCCGAGGACAAGGCAGCAAGCAGCGAGACCTGGATGGCGACCATCCCAGGAGAAGCCCAAGAAATGACATTAGGACTAGTCTGGCGCTTCAAAACAGACTCGCTCCATTATAAACACACACCCCTGACCAAGGAGCAGGGAAGGTCGACTGCACTACCGACCACCAGACGGAGTGTATACAGAACACTCGCCAGACAATATGACCCGTTGGGATGTATTCTACCTTACACCACCAGGGCAAAGATGATTGTAAGAGCGCTATGGGACAAGGACCAGGGCTGGGACGACCCCATACCCGAGCACCTTGCGTCCACATGGAGAGAGTGGGAGACGGAACTCAGCTCACTCCCAGGTGTCAACATACGCCGCAGCTACTTCCCACCCACAGTGAGGCCGGAGACGTGCCAGATGGACCTGCACGTCTTCAGCGACGCCTCCGAAGTAGCCTACGGTTCAGTGGCCTACTTGCGTGCCCGAGAGGAGGGAGGAGAAATACATACTGCTTTCATCCTGGCTCGCTCAAGAATAGCCCCACGCAAGCAACAGTCTATCCCGCGTCTAGAGCTCTGCGCAGCCCTAGCAGGAGCGCAACTCGCCACGTTAATCCAACGTGAACTCACCATTCCGGTGCAAAGAACAATCTTGTGGTCAGACTCCACGACAGTACTCACATGGATCCGGTCTGATTCGTGCAGATACAAGGTCTTCGTGGGAGTCAGAGTCACAGAGATTCAAGATTTAACAGAAGTAGCAAGCTGGAGGTATGTGGACACAAAACACAACCCAGCTGACATCATCACCCGGGGAATGTCCCTGGATGACCTCACCCGTCACAACCTATACAGTGACGGGCCAGAGTTCCTCAAGCTCCCGGAAGAAGAGTGGCCTACACCCACCCCACGGGAAGCGAGTAAAGAGGAGGCCGAAAACAAGAAATCTATGTTCTGTGGATTGAACACACTCGTCTCCACAGACCCTGACATAGACGATTGCCTCACCCTAGAGAGTGCGCAGCTAAAGACATTCCTGTGGCACCACCCAGAGGTTCAGCTCACTACTGACATTACAGCAGCTGACTACGAAGAAGCAGAACTTCTTCTACTACAACGAGCCCAGAGAGACTCGTTTCCCGATGAGCTAGACTGTCTACAGGGAGCAAAGCCCGTCCCATCAGACAGCAGACTGCTCCACCTAGCCCCCGAGAGCGACGCCCATGGTCTCATCAGAGTGGGTGGTCGTCTGCGGAGAGCTCCAGACTTACCGGATGACGTCAAGTACCCGATAGTCTTAAACAGCCGACACAAGGTCACAGAGCTGATCATAAAGAAATACGACGAGGATGTGCATCACGCCGGGGCAGAGAGAGTCTTCGCGGAGATCAGACGTCGTTATTGGATACTGCAAGGGAGAGAAGCAGTGCGGCGCTTCCAGCGAACCTGTCTAGACTGTCGTAAATGGCGAGCGCAGCCCAGTATACCCCGGATGGCTGACCTACCTCCCTGTCGCCTCCGACTCGGCGACAAGCCTTTTCACTCCACCGGTATGGACTGTTTCGGCCCGCTGTATATAAAGAAAAGAAGAGGAACCGAGAAGCGGTGGGGTATTGTATTCAAATGCATGACCACCCGAGCGATGCATATAGAACTCCTTCCAACCATGAGCACAGACTCATTCCTTATGGCCTTCCGAAGATTCACATCGCGGAAAGGCAAACCGTCTATACCAGGGGTCGGCAAAAGGATAATTTTTTTTTTTCTCTGAAATATTACAGTGAAATATTTTGCACTGTTGTCGCATTTATCTTGTTGAAATCCTCCCACAGGTTCTTTTTACTACCACATATTTAATTGAGACCCTTTATTTGTTTATTATTTCAATTTAGCTGGAAATACATTGCTACATCATTCAGTAACATTTGCAGAGCCTTATAAGAAAAACATTATTACGGTCACCATTGTGACCAGTGGGATTAATCAACAATTTTTATTATTTATTTTTCTATTTCATTGAACATTGCACATGTTAAAAGCCATTTTTTTTTTCTCAAAATGTGAGTATTACCAAGTCAACTTGTGTTCTTAAAACAATGACAATAAACATAGTTTTATTAGGTTGAAATAATGTGGTTGTGTACTTATTTTTCTGTTAACTTATTATGGATTGAAAACTGAAAACCTTAATGCACAGTAACTGAACTCAATATTTTTAAGTTCTGGTAACTTATTATTATAATTTTTTTACAGTGTAGTCTTGCGATCAATCAACATTTATTTACACGATATACCTCACATTCACCCTCCATTCACATCCTGGTGTTCTCCTGGTGTTCTCCATTAAGCCTGTAGGTGGAGCTATGACAGCACACGTACAGTACACACACAGATGGTGTGTGATGTGTCCAAAAATGAATGGGCAAATGTGAGTGAAATGGTTGCACTGTATGCAGCTGTTTGTCTGCATTGCATCCCCCCCCCCCAACTCAGATTTAGGGTTGATACAACCATCATAATAATATTGTTAATAATAACAATAACAATAATGATGTAATAATGTAAAAATTATCATTAAAAATACCTGATTATGAGAAAAAAATATTACGATGCATGGAATATTGTTGAGGCACACTAGTTACAACTATATTTCAAACAGGCACTCCATGTCAAAAAGGTTTCTGACCCCTGGTCTATACTATTGTCTGATCACGGGACAAACTTCAAAGGCGGAGAAAGAGAGCTGAGAGAGTGCTTCCAAGCTATGGGCCCAGAACTTAAGACCCACCTCGCTCCATCCCAGATTGACTTCCAGTTTAATCCCCCGAACGCACCTCACTTCGGTGGAACTTGGGAACGAGAAGTACGTTCAGTAAAGACAGCCCTGTACGCCGTGCTTGGGGCCCAGACCGTGGCGGAAGAAGTCCTAATGACAGTCCTCACAGAGATCGAGGGAGTATTGAACTCAAAGCCCCTCGGTTACGTCTCAAGTGATGTAGCAGATGTCGACCCAGTCACCCCCAACACACTCTTGATGGGGCGGCTGGACCCCGCGCTACCACAGACAATGTACAGGCCTGAAGAAGCGAACGGCCGAAGAATGTGGAGGTACAGTCAAGTATTGGCTGACAAGTTTTGGAACAGCTTCCTACTCCACTATCTACCGTCTCTACAGACCCGCCAGAAATGGGTGAAAGAGAGAGACAATTTTACAGAAGGGACAGTCGTCATGATTATCGACCAGTCACTACCCCGAGCTATGTGGCCGGCTGGCCGCGTAAGCAAAGTGATCACCGGTGCCGACGGAAAGGTCCGAGCAGCCGAAGTGCTCGTCCAAGGACGGATCTACACCCGACCCGTGGCGAGGCTAATAGAACTGCCAAGGCTCCCCGATACTATCGATGACGACCATGACCCCATGACTTTGTGAACTGCCCGACCCCTCACAACAGACATTGAGTAGTGGACAGTGCGGTTAATCTGTCTCTGCTTAGCTAATTAGGTGGGACTAATTAGGAGGCGGCTGTTACAAAGGATCAGATTCAACCGAATATATATATTTATTGATTGATATATATTGCATAATATTTGTATATCGTTTGATATCCCTTGTATATTCCTTGTACATATACACGGAATATCCCTTTAGCCTAGTACAGACCATAATATTTCATTCTCCTATTGGACAGCGGTCCACAGGCGCCAAGGCCATGCCTCCAGAGTCAGGTTCAAAGCCACCGTCAAGACATGTCTGTACATGCCCGGCCTTGCCCAAGAATACGAGACAGAAATGAGGTTGGCACTAGATTGTTCGCCGTGCATATAAATATGGCGCAGGTGAATACAGAAGTATATGTTACCCAATAAGTTGAAGCCTCACCCACGATACTCCGTGCGGTGAAATATGGCCTGTTTGGCCCCAAATAAGAGCATTGAGACCGCGTGCAAATTAATAACTGAATTGTCAGAGTTTGTGCGACATATTTCTATTAAGTCAGTAATAGTCTATTTGTGTATAGTGTATCGTGCGGCTAAAGTTCTACAGTGACCAGCATCACCAACGCTTCCTCGTATCAGCTAGAGAGCTTATCCAGGCTGGGCTGCTTTCATGGCGCTTTCACCCGAGGAGCCCTAGACGAGAACCGTGTGGACATGTACACTGGATTAATCTACCCGACGACTACATAGCCCTTTGCGGCTGGATTATATTTGCTTTTGGTCCTGTGATTAATGGAGCGGAGAATCGCCGACGCCTACACGTGTTCAAGTTCTTTAATAGTTGTCATACAGAAGTACAGAATACTTTCATACAAAATGCTTCTTACTGTTACGCTCCAGAGACTGTGCTAGACAAGATAGTATCAAATAACATAATATAGCATGTAATTTAGAAGAAGAAAATGAGGTCACAGTGTTCGGTATAGACATATGTACAATGTTCTGAGTTACCATATAATATACAATACTATGCAGTGTACTAATGTACAGTACTATCTAGTGCAAAGCAGAAATGGGATGAGGTACAATTTAGGTACAATTTACAGTAAGGTGTACGAGTTGTAGTGCAATCCTTCATCAATAAATATAAAGTGTGGGGAGTGGGTGCTACAGTGTGTTTGTTTAAAGTGGGTGTGTGCTATAAAGTGTGTGGAGTGGGTGCTACAGTGTGGGTGCTACGTGTGTGGGATTTACCCTGTGAGGAGCCACGTCGAGTCTGCGCCTCAGAGAGCCTGAGGCAGGCTAGCTTTCTTCCCTGTGGATCTACAGGCTACGGAGAACAGCTGTATTCGTCTGTGGATCAAGATCTTATTGCACCGTCTCCCGTACTCGGAGTCTCCTTATCATCGTTGACCCAGGCTCTACTACCGACAGATCCTCTACCCCTGCTGGCTTACAACCGGGGGGACCCTTCCAGTATCTCCCGCTATATATTACTAGTGTACCATAGATATAATTCCCTAAGATTCAGGTTGTATAATTACCTCCTGCGTAACCAGAGAATGGACATTCATTATTGATTTGCCTACGCACATTCCTTTGCCTTATAAGCGCATCCAAAGTAAAATAGAGAAGTATATTATGTACCTTTTGCTGCAATAAATACTTAATTACAACTTTGTGTGGAACCGATTCATTGTGGGAAGTGTTCATCATATTTATATATCATGTACTGTATGGCCAGTAATTAAAGTACATAAGACGGTAGTGGTTTAATGATACCATACTTATCAATACAGTCAGGGAATTGTACCCCTCAGTTACAGGGCCCAGAATCTACAGCTACGCCCCTGTGTATATGTGTCTGTCTATGAGTGCGTGTGTGTGTGTGTGTGTGTGTGTGTGTGTGTGTGTGTGTGTGTGTGTGTGTGTGTGTGTGTGTGTGTGTGTGTGTGTGTGTGTGTGTGTGTGTGTGTGTGTGTGTGTGTGTGTGTGTGTGTGTGTGTGTGTGTGTGTGTGTGTGTCCTGGCCCGGATTAGGCTCCCCATAGGGGTGCAGGGAGCGCAGGGCCGTGTGCTGATTGGTAATGAGTAATGTTCTCCCCCAACCACCAGGCTCAGTATCTGAGACCCAGCATGAGTCCTCCCCTCTTCCTCTGTGTATAACCATGTGTTACTGATGATGATCACCCTCACTGCGTGGTTCACTGCAATCAGCATTCATTATGGTCAAACCATCAAACATCTTCTACGTGCTGCTGGAATCATCTTACAAGGGGAATGCCACCCATTAAAAAATGCACATTTGTTCTTCCTGTGCCTCTGGACAGTTCAGTCGGTAATATTTCTACCCACACCACAAACCGCCTGGGCTGGTCCTTTATACCGGCAGCCATCAGGCTCTACAACAAAGGGCTCGGGCGGCCGGCTCTGCTGCCAGAACTATCAGTCAGAACTCTGGACTTGAGAACTAGAGACTCACATCTCCGTACTGACTATCTTGTATTCTGCACTAGAGACTCATATCACTGGACTATCTTGTATTTTGTACTTTTTTATATTATATTGTATTTGTATTTATATTTTATATTGTATCTATAGTGTATATAGATACTGGACTGTATAGGACTGAGGCTCTGTATCCCCCATGCTGCTTTGACACCCGAATTTCCCCAAGGGGATTAATAAAGGATTATCTTATTTTATGTACTTTTCTTTTTTAATTAAATTTTTTTATGTTTTTGGTAGATTTTAATTTGTTTGTACTACCGGGCAGTCTGGTAGAGAGAGAGAGAGAGAGAGAGAGAGAGAGAGAGAGAGAGAGAGAGAGAGAGAGAGAGAGAGAGAGAGAGAGAGAGAGAGAGGAAGAACGGGAGACAGAGCGGGGGGAAAACATTCGGCAAAGGACGCCGGGTCCGGGAATCGAACCCGAGTCGGCCGCTTCGCGACGCAGCGAGTTACGTGGGTAGCCACTTGGGTGCCCCTTATCTACTTTTCTGAGAGTATACTTGCAATGTATTGTTGGTACTTTCATGTACTATTTCAGAGCACATGTTTTGTTTATAGTTAATATGCACTAAGTTAAATATATCAAAAGTATAATTTTATTATATTTAAGTCCCCATTAGTCATCATCAACGTGTTGACTATTCTTCCTGGGGTCCTCACAGATATACACATACAAATATGAAACATTCAGTGTAAATCAGTCATATTATATCACATACATAATCAATAGAAAATAAAACAAAAGGTCATAGGTGAATCCATTTCACCATACCTTTAAAAAAAGTACAACTTTATATACAAATAAATAGCATTTTTTTTTTTTTTACAGAAAGTGTGTTGCTTACCCAAAATGTTAGAACTTTCACACCCTGAATATCAACAGACATGTAACATGTAGGCCTACTTGGGTTACTCTAATTGGCCCATCCGTCTGTCAGACGTGATAATATTTACAAAAAAAGGTGAAAAAGAGAAAACAAAGAAAACTAAATACTCTCTATACAAACAATATTATAGCTACACAATGATTTCCTCAATAACAACAAAAAGAACAATCGAACAATACTTTTCGAGGCACTTATTACTAGTAGCCCCTCCCACTAGGCTTCACACAGTCTTTCCACACACCTTAACAAACTACTAAACACAAATATATATTGCACACTATATATCACATATTAGAAATATTTTCCTTAAACCTAACCAAGTTAATAGTAAAAATAACAAGAAATATAATAATGCTGTTCATGTGACCATGATCTCGCACCAAAGAGGGTGACCTAAGCCACGCCCCTCAACATACTGAGAGTTGGCTGTGCTCAGAGAGGGTGACCTAAGCCACGCCCCTCAACATACTGAGAGTTGGCTGTGCTCAGAGAGGGTGACCTAAGCCACGCCCCTCAACATACTGAGAGTTGGCTGTGCTCAGAGAGGGTGACCTAAGCCACGCCCCTCAACATACTGAGAGTTGGCTGTGCTCAGAGAGGGTGACCTAAGCCACGCCCCTCAACATACTGAGAGTTGGCTGTGCTCAGAGAGGGTGACCTAAGCCACGCCCCTCAACATACTGAGAGTTGGCTGTGCTCAGAGAGGGTGACCTAAGCCACGCCCCTCAACATACTGAGAGTTGGCTGTGCTCAGAGAGGGTGACCTAAGCCATGCCCCTCAACATACTGAGAGTTGGCTGTGCTCAGAGAGGGTGACCTAAGCCATGCCCCTCAACATACTGAGAGTTGGCTGTGCTCAGAGAGGGTGACCTAAGCCACGTCCCTCAACATACTGAGAGTTGGCTGTGCTCAGAGAGGATGACCTAAGCCACGCCCCTCAACATACTGAGAGTTGGCTGTGCTCAGAGAGGGTGACCTAAACAGTTATAACAAATAAAATCATACATCTGAAGTTGAAACAAATGATAATTCTGATAATAAGCTTTTTCTGTCTGAATTAACAGTGTACTGGTTCTTTATGCGGCACAGTGGTGTAGTGGTTAACACTGTCGCCTCACAGCAAGAAGGTCCTGGGTTCGATTCCTGCTTGGGGACCAGGTTGCCGGCTTGCAAGGTACCCAGGTGGGATATCCCGGGCCTTTCTGTGTGGAGTTTGCATGTTCTCCCCGTGATTGCAAGGGTTTCCCCTCCAGAATAAGAGATACACCCAATGGAAAAACATGCAGAACAGATCTCCTCCCACCTGCCCTTGGGGGGAAGGACGATGGGATGGGTCAAAATTGCATGTGTGTGTTCATGTGTGTGACACCCATCACAAGTGTGTGTCACAATGTGTGCAATGAATAAAGTGCTGGACGTCCCGCGATGATGTCGGGGAGGTCGCGACCCTCTCTGCGCCGCCCCCTATCTCCCTGTCTCCGGCTGTCTCTGAGCAATGACCGGAGTGTTGAATGTCCCGTGATTAAGACGGGGAGGATGCGACCCTCTTTGCGCCGCCCCTGTGCCTCAAATAGATTTGCTATCAGCTCTATCTTCAATCTTTCAAAATGTTCAGTTGCTATCGCTATCAGCTCTATCTTTAATCTTTCAAAATGTTCAGTTGCTATTGCATGCACTCATCTGTGTTTCACTACACACTTGAGTGCATGCTTACCAACTGTTAGTCTGCAACACTACTATCACCGACATCTAAGAAGGGAGATCCCCCCTTGAATGGCCCTTCTAAGGTTTCTCTCCTCCACACTGCCTGTGGAGCATTTTTCCCTATTGTTAGGTTTTAGTGAGTTTTTCCTTACCTTCGCGTGGGGTATGTCTGGGAGTGCTTGCATTCTTTCATTTATTTGCATTTATTTTAAATTTGTTGGACCGTATGGTGTTCTTGTTCTGTTCTTGACTTATTGTTATGTTTTCTTCTTGACTTGTTTAAAGAAGACATGTACGGCCCATGGGGACATTAACGTGTGTTGTCGGGCCTTATAAATAAATAAATTTGATTTGATTTGATTTGATTTGACTTCTTACAAGTCCAGTATAATTTTTTATCTGTATCTTAATCTTAATGACTGAATTAACATTGTACTGGTTCTTTAACGTCTTAACTAACTTCAAATAACAAGCTTTTGCAGAGAATTATAGTGTTTATCTTGCTACACCCTCTAGTCCAGTAGGTGGTGTATTGGCAAACGTCAATAAATGCAAAGAAGATATTTGCATGTAGTTTAGAGTTCATTTAAATCCGTGTATTTTAAGCTAACTGTTAGCATATCAGAAAGGCTGACAGCAGAAGTGTGATGTAAAACGTTGTCGTGATTTGGAAGGAGCATGTTCAGGAGCACATTTAACCACAGATTCATACCCCCCCAACAAGGGACGTGCCGTCCATATAACTAAGCAAGGTAAGCAGTGCTTACCCAAGGGGAAAAATAACACTGTGGAATATTAAAATAAAAGTACTAATAACTGTTTGTTTGTTTTCATTAACAGGCAACGCCTGTTAACATGGGAGCAAAAGTGAAACTCTGATCGCCCGCCCGCCTCACGCCCGCGTCCCGTGCCTGGTGGGATTTGTGTTACACTTTCAAAGATGCTGTCAACATGTGATGTTTTAACACACTGGCCAAAACATTGATCACCATTTCTAGTTACATGATGAGTTATGAAACTTCTTTCTTGACTGAGGCTCACTGACATCTACTTTGTGTGCACTGTAAATGTCAGTTTATTTGTTTATTATATGGATCCCCATTAGTCCACACCCATGGGTGAAAGACTACTCTTCCTGGGGGTCCGAACACAACTTAAAACATTGGAGTAATAACAAAACAATAGAAACATAAAAAACACTTTAGCTTGAGTACATTCTCAATATCTGCAAAATCACAAAACAAATAGGCTCCAACCACAAATACAATACTAACTAAATAAATAAAAACCCAACTGTATTTCATTATTCATAACAGTGTTTTTAAAAACTTTTTCTTGAAAGTAAACGTGTTGCTAATAGTAGTTATATTCACAGGTATACAATTCCAGTATGCAGCAGCTCGATACATTGAATATACCATGACAAATTAAGGAAAGATTAATTATTAGTCTCTAGTTGACCGACACAGCTCTTGATACAAGGCGTTACTCTACAGACCACAGGTAAATGTCCGTTTTTCAGTGTATTTGCTGCCTGTTGTGGATGTAAACGGTTTGTTTACAGTCCATGGGGCAGTACTGTGCGGTGTCAACAGTGTCAACATACCTGAAGCTCACAGCAGCGGACCTCTCAGAGTTCATATAGAGGCCTATAGGTCTGTTGATGTCCGCAGTGGAGTTTGGGGGCATTATGGGACATTGGGGGCATTATGGGTTTGTACAGTTTAATTGTTTGTAGGCATTTCAGACTCTCCTCTGGCAAGAGGCTCTGGTTTCTTCACATAGCTGCTATCCTTCCTTATCCTCAGGGTTAAGGTTAATAATACAATGAATTCGTTTTATTATTAATGCTGTATTTTGTGGCTGTACAATTATTGTCTACACAGGTTATTTCTGTAAACATTGGAGTGAAAAAGACTGGTTTATGATGGGTATTATAATATGTCAAATATAGGCAAAAACCCATTTTCCAAAATATGTCCCTAAAAAAAGAAATATCTTATTTCCCATCTACATTTCAAACTATTCAAGAATGTATTTGAAAACACCAGTATGGGCAAAACATCCATGGTTTGATAGCTTTAATAACAATTAAACAAACAATTGCCAACCGTTTCATGACGGTAAATGGATAGCATTTATATATACTGTATAATACTGTATATAGTGCTTTTATCCAAGCACTTTACAACGTATGACTCATTCACACACCGACAGCAGAGGCGACCATGCAAGGTGCCGACCTGCTCATCGGGAGCAGATAGGGGTTCAGTGTTTTGTTCAAGGACACTTCAACATGCTCCCGGGTAGGGTTGGGCACCGCAAACCGGTTCTAATTAGGAACCGGTTCCTAACTTCCGGTTCTGGAACCGGAAGTAACATATCTGCATTTCGATTCTTAAAAAAAAAGTATATATATATATATTTATTTTTACTTTGTTAATTAATACCCTAGTTACAGTACAGCAACCAAATTAAACTGTATCAAGTCAACTGAAAATGTGAATAGTATGACATTTTCTTTTAATTTTCAAAAAAAAAAAAAATCTCCTGCGAAATAAGCTGTGACCTGCACCTCAAAGAATCGGAATCGAAAATCGTTCAGAACAGGAATCGATATGGAGAATCGGAATCGGAACCGGAATCGTTCAAATCCAAACGATGCCCAACCCTACTCCCGGGAGGAGCCAGAATCGAACCGGGAACCTTCTGACCAGCCGACCACTTTGCCTCCTAGTAGTGTTGTGTAGTATTATGAAACAAAATGATGTTGTAGTGTGTGATATAGGTATCGTTTTTGTTAGGTGCTGCACAAACTAATTTTGTTGTACTGTATTGTGCAATGACAATAAAGCTTTCTACTTCTACTTCTGATTACCAGCCGACCACTTTACCTCCTGAGCCACTGTCAGTTGTATGAAATTCCAGTTTTGAGAAGTAACATTCTAATGAGGATATCACAATGGCAGCTGGCTGTCAAACGCTACAGATTAGATTCAAATTGCCATATACAGCACAAGTACAGTACAACACGAAAAGAGTGCAAATGTAACAGTAAAGTGCAATAGTAATATACAATGTACAGGTGATTAAACTGTGTAAGAAATATATAAATTAGTACTACTGAGTAATAATGTTAATCAGATGTATGTAGTAGAGGTATAAAGACACTATGATAAAGTCGTACTGACCAGCAGCGTAGTAAGAGTATATGTACAGATATAGTATCTGTACATATATATATATGTATATAATATATGTATATGTAAAAAGGAGTATAGTAGGTATGTACAGACAGATGTGGATAGATATTATATATATATATACACGGTAAGAATATATATAAATATATACAGTATACGGTATATACAGCATTATTATTCCCGGTTCGATTCACGCTCCTCCCGGGCAGCGTGTCGATGTGTCCTTGAGCAAGACACTTAACCCCTAATTGCTCCCGATGAGCAGGTTGGCACCTTGCATGGTTGCCTCCACCGTCTGTGTGTGAATGTGTGAGTGAATAGGTAGAATGCATGCAGGGACTGCTGCCAGACATCCAACTACTAGGAACCTAGCTGACTCCCACCTAAAAGGCCAATACTACCGTATGCATACAGCACCTTATGTGAATACTGTATACTTCATCAGATCATATATTTAGCATTTAGCATTTTTTGATTATATATTAGATTAGATTTAGATTATTAGATTATATATTGCATATATTTAGCATTTTTATTTTATTTTTTATTATATATTAGATTCGATTTAGATTATAGGATTATTAGATTATATATTGTAACAATTTATTGTAGGGCAAATATAACTGAGAGGGCATACATATACCCTCATCTCGCACCTTGTTGCCCATATGCACATGTCCAGAGTTAATTATATTGATTTGTTATATTGTTTACAATGCTTTTTTATTCTATTTTATTTTTACTTCTCCACTGTACTATAATTATGTCACATGTACCATGTCTTATACTACCTGTACCTCCCCTCCCCCATGCTGCTATGATGCCTGAATTTTGATCAATAAAGGAATAAAGACACACACGCTACAAATACACTAGGTTAGTGATAGGTAAGTTGAGTGGAGGTGAGGTTGGAGTTGTTGCATTGAGAGGGAGATTGTTATATTCTGAGTTTTGTGAGGTGAGAGGTATAGTGAGAGGAGAGGTGAAGGCGAGAAGGTGTTCATTGTGTACTGGACCATAGACTGGCTGAGAAACCCCCTTGTGTACTGACCCTGGACCGGATGACTACTCTGAGTATTGAACAATCCCTTTTTTTGTACGAGAGCCTGTTTTGTGTTTTGACCATCGGACTGTATTATGACCATTCTATTTGCCCATCGAACTATATTCTGCCTGAAATCAATACATATTCTTATTGATTGATATTGCACTTGTGTGGACATTGTGTTTTTGAACCGTGACTGAGTCTGAACACCACCAGGCTCGTCACAATATATATATGCAGTAAATATAAATGTATTAATGTATACAGCACTATTATACATGCTACCGGGTGGTAAAATTCTAAAATAGAACTAAACTCTGAAATCCCTTCAAAAGAAGAAACATGAGTTGGTGGTAGTCAGGTAGCTAATCTAGTCTCAGGGTCAGGGTTTGCTTGAGGCTGTGCTGTTACAGTCTAACCAGCATCCCAATAGGCCTCCCTGTTTACAGTTTGATCATCACACATAATATAGACAATAACTGTAGACTGTTTAAACAGTTTAAAACTCAAGTGCACTTAAAAATCTAAAGGTCTTTCCTGTTTGATACCCACACAGTTTAAAACCTGACAGTCTTTCGTCCTGTTTGATACCCACACAGTTTAAAACCTGACAGTCTTTCGTCCTGTTTGATACACACAGTTTAAAACCTGACAGTCTTTTGTCCTGTTTGATACCCACACAGTTTAAAACCTGACAGTCTTTTGTCCTGTTTGATACCCACACAGTTTAAAACCTGACAGTCTTTTGTCCTGTTTGATACCCACACAGTTTAAAACCTGACAGTCTTTTGTCCTGTTTGATACCCACACAGTTTAAAACCTGACAGTCTTTCGTCCTGTTTGATACCCACACAGTTTAAAACCTGACAGTCTTTCGTCCTGTTTGATACCCACACAGTTTAAAACCTGACAGTCTTTCGTCCTGTTTGATACCCACACAGTTTAAAACCTGACAGTCTTTCGTCCTGTTTGATACCCACACAGTTTAAAACCTGAAGGTCTTTCTTCCTGTTTGATACCCACTTTGATCCTTCAAACCTCCCTCTCAGGGCAAATCTCCCTCTCTGTGAGTCCCTACACAGTTTAAAACATGAGAGTATTTATTCCTGCTTGATACCCACACAGTTCAAAACCTGTAATAAAAAGTAATAAAAGAGTAAAATAGAATAGACACTAATGTAATGATAATGTAATCTCATCTAATTTCATCATCATTTAATAATGTATTAAAAGGCTAAGGTGAAGAGGTACGTTTTTTGCTTATTTAAAAAAAAATTAGAGGGTGTTCCATAGCTTTGGTGCATAATTTGTGAAGGCTGTGTCCCAAATTTTATTTTAGCTGTGGTTGGGAACCTTCAATAGACCAGTAGTAGATGATCGTAATATTCTAGGGGTCACATAGTTGACAAGAGAATTTGCAATGTAGCTTGGTCCTGTTCCATTTACATGTAGTGCTTTGCTTTGTATATAAGGAGAAGGACCTTGAAATCTATTCTAAATGTAATGGGAAGCCAGTGCAGAGTAGCTAATACTGGACTGATGTGGTCTCTCTTCTTGGTTTACATTTTATCTTGGTTCTTGTAGGTTCAGGTTAATAGCCTAGCTGCAGAGTTTTGAATGAGTTGGAGTAGTTTTGTGTTCTTTTTAGGGAGGCATTACAGTAGTCTCACAGACTCATGGCTAGAATGAACATGTATCAACAAATGTGCATGTTTGTATTAATTAAGGGTTGTGCCATTATTACTATGCAAATGTAATAATTGTGAATGATTTACTGTAATGAGTTGTATGTGTTGTTTTTCAAGCATCCTTGACATCCAAGGACAACGATGTAAATAAGTCATTGCGCCTTTTCGTTCCTATCCTTGACAAAAGCAAATAATTATGTGATGTAATAATCTGTATATGTTTTGTTGTCTAAAATAAATACCATACCATACCATACCAGTCAAGTCGGCTTGAGATTGTTTATTGTTTATAAAAAAGGATCAGGAGGAAGCCGAACCAGCACTCTCAGATTAAAACAAAGTTTTAAGTTGAACAAACATGTTTAGAAGCAAAAGCTCCTTCGTCAGTGTTAGTGGCTAGCTTTCTCTTTCTATTTAATCTTCGGGATTTCAGCACCCAGTGTCAGATACTGAGAGCGCGGTCTATCTTGAAAAAGGATCCCCATTAGCTGATGCTAATGGCACCAGCTAGTCTTCCTGGGGTCCGAAGTCCAACATATACCTACACATGCACACACACACACACACACACACACACACACACACACACATACACACACACACACACACACACACACACACACACACACACACACACACACACACACATACATATACACGTATACATACATACATACATACATACACATATATATATATATATATACATACAAAAAAAGACATTATACAAAAGAAAGAAAGTTGGCTTGAGATAAAGGCATGTATCGTTTTTTCAGCATCCTTTTGATTTATAAATGGCAGTACCATAGCTGTTAATAAAATTTTCATTCAATCAATCACCACTCAGGTGATTGATTGAATGAAAATCTTATTAACAGATTGCAGAATGATACAATACAGTACGGCTCAATACACACAATTGTTAAGGGGATGCAGACCAGAGAAAGACTTTCATCTTGTTTACATCAGGGTCCCCCATTTTCAATTCATAATGAATTGTAAGTAAGGGTGCAATTTAGAGATGTTTTATACTACGTGTTTAGCCTCTGCTACATAACGACCAAACTCCTGGAAAAACATGTTTGAAGGAAAAACACACAGACACACAAACACACACAAACACACACACACACACACACATACACACACAAACACACACACACACATACTTTTATATGTTTACAAATAATGGTTGGAACTGGTTGTAGATGATGATGATGATTTTCTGGAAGTATACTTTGTATACTTGTGTATACTTTGTATGTATTCAGAAAGTTGTGTTAAATTGAAACCATTTAAGTTGTACTTAGTGTGTTAAAGGTTGTGCTTAAGATGTGCTTAAATTGATGTGCTTAGAAATTATACGTTTAATGTATTTTCTGGTTATTTTTGCTTACCATAAATAGTATACTTTTGTATGTACTTAAGATTGATAACCCCCCCCCCCCCCCCCCCCCCCCCCCCAAGTGGAGATTGACTATTGTATTAAACATGTGCAAACAAAAGCACATGAGTGTATCAAATGTACATTGCAAAGTTTAGAATAGGTTAACATTTGGATCAAAATGTCTCCAAAATGTTAAATATACACATTACTGAGTTTGAGTGTTCAGTAATGTGTACTGGATTACAAAGTAAATTTTATTTCTAAATCACATTTAAAACAACGGTATAGTTGCACAAATGGCATTATGCCGGGTGTGACCATAACAGTGTGATAATCCTCGCCTGTTGTGGCAAGATTACATTCGCTATACCGTCAACATATCCAGTACACACAGACCAGATGATGATGTGAGCACCTCGCCCCCTGGCCCAGAACCCCCAGTACCCAACCAAGGACACTGTGTGATCTTTACAAGATGAAAACATCTGATCACCTTGAAACATCAACAACAAAAAAACAGAGACAACCGCCTGTTGTCCGGCTTGCTTGATCTACAAACGTCGAGTTTGAAACAAAACCTTCCACAGAAGGGGAGAACGTATATGTATCAACAGTAGTATTGTTAAACGTGCTGTAAGTGGTATTTTGTTTGTTAAAATAAGTGGTCCACATATTAAAATATTAGCTGCTCTACACTCCAACAGCCATCACTTATATGAAGTCCCTCCGCTCTGCAGTAAACACAAAATAGATTTTCTGGTATCCCGTTCCCACTTCATCCAATCAGGAGAGAAAACTCCACAATGCACAAATGGTCTGACAAAAATAAGAAATAAAAACAAATATGTGCTTGAAGTAAAATAATCTGCCAGCAAATGTGGCTTAGCAAGACCTCTTGAAATAAGTACAAATATCTAGGGTTCTCTCTTCTGATTGGATAAAGTGGGAAGGGTTACCAGAATATGTATTTTATGTTTACTGCAGAGTGAAGGGACTGGAAGACCCGGTGCTACTGACCAAACACTCTACAGTATATCAGTGGTATTTTACCAAATAAATACTACTTACAGCACCTTTAACAGTGCTTGTTTCAGCATGGACATTTGCGGGGAACTTACTTGTTCATCCACAGCACGCCTGTATAGAAAATTATTTTCTTTAGCAACTATCTTAAAAGGGGAACGCCGCCCAAATTAAGAAGTCCAATATGTTAATTCCATTTATCTCCCAAAGCCAGAAACCAGAGACGTAAGACTTAAGCTTGTGATGTCATCAGGTATAAAGTCTGGAGCTGCTCCGGTGTCAGTGAATGCTTTTGTTGACCCACGAAACGTTAGCTTGAGTTTCCATAATGTTTTTTTTAATAATAACTGGACTTTGGAAAAGTCTTTATTCGGCATGCAGGCAGACACACATGCGATGGGCGGCACACACACAGGAACACACACACATGCAATTAGTTGGGTCGCCGATGCGATTGAGTCTCTGCACCTGACCCATCCCGTCGTCCTTCCCCCCAAGGGCAGCCGGCAGCAGATAGGGGCGTCGGCGAGGGGCCGCGCCCCGGGGACCAATCCAAGTGCTCCTGTCCGTCTTCGTCAGGGACGCGACAGTGTTAGCGATCTGTTGCGCATGTTTTTCCATTGGGTTTCTCTTATCGGGGGGGGGGGGGACCCTTGCGAGCACGGGGAGAACATGCAAACTCCACACAGAAAGGAGCGAAAACCTGGTCCCCAAGTGGGAATCGAACCCTGGACCTTCTAGCTGTGAGGCGACAGTGTTAACCACTACATCTCCGTGCCGCCTGGTGTGTGTGTGTGTGTGTGTGTGTGTGTGTGTGTGTGTGTGTGTGTGTGTGTGTGTGTGTGTGTGTGTGTGTGTGTGTGTGTGTGTGTGTGTGTGTGTGTGTGTGTGTGTGGTGTGTGTGTGTGTGTGTGTGTGTGTGTGTGTGTGTGTGTGTGTGTGTGTGTGTGTGTGTGTGTGTGTGTGTGTGTGTGTGTGTGTGTGTGTGTGTGTGTGTGTGTGTGTGTGTAAGATGCAGTTTGTGTCTGTGTTTTCTAATGACAAGTATGCAAAAAAGCATTGAATATTATGATTGAAACATATGATGGCTGTTCCCACACTCAGTTATGTGTAACAGATTGCTGCTGCAAGGTTTACGGTTGATACCATTAGTGCCGAATAGTGTAGTGAGAAAGTGCTGTGATTTCTACCCAGAGTCTTGTCTCACCAAAGCGAACATTGTAAATACTTCACCTATGAACACAACACAACCCTATCGTGTTGCAACTAAGAGATTTGCTGATCACTAGATGTATCAACTTATAATAGATAGATCACTAGATGTATCAACTTATAATACAAGTTTTCATGTGAGCATTTCCTGGTTGATAACAAGATGACAGTGGGCAATAGCGAACATTAAATACTTAACCTGCAAACATACGATTGTTCTGACAACACAATATTGATGTAACTAAGTAACTAATACATACGTATGTCAACTACCTAATGATATCATAAAATATCATAATTTAATGATCGTAAAATAATGGGTTTTTTTATGATCTGGTGGAGCCGGGGTGTTGTTTTGTGTGTGTGCTTGTGTTCTAATATTGATTTCAATGGACAATGGCAGAAATGTATTAAAATAAAATGACTTCTCTGAACTGTGGTGTGCTTTCTACCCAGAACTGGGAAATGTGAATTGAGAAAGACGGTATAGATGACACTGAGAGTATAGGGACACCCCCCTGGGTCAGCCCATGTCACCCCACTTCTCAGGGACCTGCATTGGCTCCCCATTGCCGCACGAATCCGCTTCAAGACCCTCGACCTGGCATATCGTGCAGCGAAGGGAACGGCTCCCGCCTACCTCCGGTCAATGGTCTCTAACTACACACCCTCAAGACCCCTACGCTCTGCATCTTCTGGCCGCCTCAGACCTACTCCTATCCGAGCTCCGGGAGGGTCATCAAAGAGAAGTCGCCTATTCTGGGTCCTTGCCCCACAATGGTGGAACGAACTTCCCACCACAGTTAGGACAGCCGAAACCCGTCCAATCTTTCGCCGTCGACGCACTTCTTCAATCATTATCTGAAATGAATTTTTTCATAACATTTAAAAAACTCTAACCCTAACTAACCTTACTGTCATGCACTTGTCCTAATATACTAACCTACACTGTAGCACTGAACACTGATGAAAATTGTTACTCAGCTGATAGAGTTGTGCCCTTCCTGCTGTCTTGTTGTACAAAACTTTGTACAAAAACGCTTTGGATAAAAGCGTCAGCTAAATGACAAAATGTAAATATAAATGTATAGGGATTTGTTTCAGAGCTAAGACCCCTACTGTAGAATAAAACTCATTTGGATATAAAAATTAAAACAAACATTCTGTGGGTCCAAAGAAATGTGTGTGTGGAGGGGGGGGGGGGGGGGGGGCAAATTAAAGCACTGATTCTTGAGAGTCGGGACAAAACACTTTTTAATATTATATTTTGAGAATGCACACTATATTGATTAGAGTTGTATATTCATGTAGAGAAAGGTCTGAGCTATTTAACCATGTAAAGGTGCGGGCTCTACATAGAAAAACATTTTGAACAAATTCACATGTTTCCCTTTGAAACTTGATTTGGGTTAACTCCGTCAGACACACAAAAAAGTATATAATTCTAATTATTCCAGTCCAACAAGAATCTAAGGTTCTGAAGTATGTTGTAATAGTGTTTAGTTACTCTGGTATGCAATCAAATATAATATATAAACCTCAGGTGTAATTTCACACTATTCTGAAAACACAGATTTAGAAATATTTGCATTTTCAAACTTTGTTTTTAATTTTGATATGATAAAAAAAAGATCATTAAGTAAATAAGACAAGAGGATGAAGATCTGATGCTCCTTTATTACTTAAACAACATAAACTGAAGAAGGAATTTGTATTTTCCACAGAATTAACTAAAACAAACATCTGACGGTGTTGACAAAGATCTGACGGAGTTGACAAGAAACTGACAGAGTTGACTAAATTGTATATGCATCTCTGATAAATGAACACATGCATTTTTTAAACAGATGGAAGTGACAATGATAAGAACTAATAACTCCTTGTTAATGTTAATACTGAACATTTTGTTAACTCAATTGTAATAACAACAAACTTTACATACACTGTTTCCAACTATTACAAAATGCACTGTTTCCAACAACAAAAACAGTCATGGAGACCAGGACCCCTTCTTCTCGTCCCTGTTTTCATCTACCCAACTTCCTGATCTCCACGTTCTCACCCTGCACTTCTCCTCTTCGTTTCCTTCTGCATTTCCGATTAGTTTCACTATGATGTCTTGAACTGGGCAGAAACAGAACCTTTTCTGTTGGACCATGGGGATGCAGAAATTCCACTTTTACATCTTGTTGATCAGTATCCACATCGATGATCTTGGCTAGCCACCAGTGGTCATCATATTAGGGCGGGCCATACTTTTGTGCAAACATGAATTTTAAAGAAATCTTAACATGAGGGGTGTCTAAAATATGTGTTTCTTGTGGGGAATTAAAATATAGGAAACATTTTCGGAAATGATAACTCTAACTTACATCATTTTGTATTTCAAACTGGCAGATTTGACCATTTTTCACCCCTTTGCAGGGCCGGACTGGGGGAATTATTCAGGCCAGGAAATATAGTGCGAAATATAGCCCAAGTCAGGCACATTTTTAAGCAGGGGGTCTGGGGGTCCCCCACCAGGAAGATTTTTGTTACAATGACTTAATTCCCTACATGCTGGTGCAGGACTTTTAAAATGTTTACCCTTTAAATGCCATTGTTTGTGATGGCATCACAAATTATTGTTAAAAAAACACATACATTTAAATATTTTCAATATATCAAATGCAAAGTGGATTTTTCTGGGGGGGATTATTACAGGCTAATAATTTTTATAATCATCATGTGTCAATGATTAGCAACAACACTGATTTTGATGGATTTTTAGTTTTTGTAATGTCAGACTTAACAACTCAGAAATCAGAAAAGTTAGAGTATTTCATTTTTAATCTGACATTACAAGAAAAATGTAAATGGTTATGATCAGGACTGAAGTTGAATAAAAGATTTATGCGGGGGAAAAATGACAGGGGATGATGATGATGCATGGTAACATTAGCTATGTTAGCTAGCTAGCATGTTTATTTTTATCACTGACTAACCTGGTGGTCCCGTGGTGCAAGAAAACATTTGGTCAATGTTGCCACATTTAGCGGCAACATTTAGGGCGTCCCGTCTCTGCTCCATGCTTCCTCTTTTTTTCACTGTTGAAGTGTTGAAACATTTCATTTCCAGTAATTCCCATCTGACTGTTCTGTGAAATACAAGCAGTCAGCAGTATGTATTTTTCTCTCCCTCCCTCTCTGCCCCACCCTTCCTCTTTTTTCCACTGTTGAAACATTTCATTTCCAGTCATTTCCATCTGACTGTTCTGTGAAATACAAGCCGTAAGCCGTATGTATTTTTCTCTCTTTCCCTCTCTGCTCGACCCTTCCTCTTTTTCCACTGTCCATCTTCAAGCGCAGGTTATGCTTGACATTTTTTGTCTTTCGCTGTCTCTCCCTGTCATTTTGCAGAAGTGCCATCTGCCATTCCATTCGCCATCTGAAGACATGGCTCAAAAGGGACTATACCTAGACACTTAGCTTAAGGCACCCTTGCATGTTGTATGAGTCTGTATGTATATAAATGTTAAATGGTATATGTGATGTGTTGTGATGTCACGTTTTGTATGATGCAAGTTTTAAGCATCACATTCCCCCACCCCCCTACAAGGACCACAATGGAAATAAGCTCTGAGCCTTCGCCATACATGGATGCCAACATGAATCTGAAGGAAATCCTAACATGCAAGGTGTCTAAATGATGCATTTCTTAATGGGGAATTTAAATATGAGTACATTTTTGGGATAGGATAACTCTAACCTACATAATTTTGTATTGCAAAATTTCGAAGATTTTAAAAGATATGGGAAATAATTTATAATGACAAAGCCATCATTAGCACTATCCATCATCACACATCGTCACACGTGCAGAGTTCAGGAAGAAATCCTGGACATTCTGTGTTACACCCTGTATGAATGTTGGCTTTTTCTGAGGATGCTCCCTTTCTCTCATTAACTTATAGGTTAACCCAAAGTCTTTCATTTGTTGAAGAAGACGATACTTTTTAAGAATCGTGCCTGATGAACTCAGTGCTGGTTTTTGGCGCCGTGGGCCAGGAGTTTGTTTGTTTGTCTTCAGCTCTCTTCTGAGGATGTGGTGGAATAGCAGGGCCTTTTGGATTTTCTGATTCCTTACTTTGCTTCCTGATAGCATATTCTTTGTTTCCGTGCCTGGAGAGTCCAGTGGTGATGTACAGTATTTGTAGCCTTTTTTCAGCACATTATTGTTTTTCTCAGGTTGTTTTGTTGCTTTGTTACATTTGTAATCTTCTCTTTTAAAGTTTGTATTTATCTTGAATGCCTTTTTCGAGTTTTACTTTGTTTCTGTTCCTGTCTGAGAGACTCTGCGCTGTCTGGCATTGTTATCTAGAATATCCTGATCTGGGGGGGTGTCTGCCTCCAGCACCGCACCTTCACAGGACCTTTTCTATCTGCACCTTTTCTGGACCTCTCTCCAATATTTTCTCCGATACCCCTGTGCCCTGTTTCCCATCTTGTCTATTTCTATAACTTTTTTGTCTTGAACCCTCTTTTTCCACCTTTGTCTTTCCTGCTCTTGCATGACATGTTTGCTCTCTTCGTCACTGTGTAATTCTTCTCTTCTCTTTCATTGGTACTCTCTATTTCTTCTCCTTCGCTCCTCAACTGACAATTTCTGTCTAGCCATGCTTTCCTATAATACAAAAGTCATGAAAATGTATTAGAATAAGACTATAAAATCAGGTGTCTATTTACTAAACATGATTGATTGATTGACGTTAAAGCTGCAGTGCGTAGTTTCTACAACTAGATGTTGCAAACATCTTCACACTGGCTTGTGCAGACAAAATCCATGTTCAGTGGAAGCAGTGGGAGAAAATTCAAAGACATTCATTCCAATAATCCTAGGGTATATTACAACTAGTGCTGTCAATGGATTAAAATATATAATCGTGATTAATCGCATGATTGTCCATAGTTAACTCGCGATTAATCATGAATTAATCGCATTTTTTTTAACATATCTTTTTTTATCTACCTTAAACAGATATTTTTCAAGTTCCAAGTTTTAATAATCTTATCAACATGAGTCAACAAATGCTTGCTTTATGCAGCCATTTAACACAAAAGGATGACCCTCATGCATTGCAAATTTGCATCAAATTCAAAACAGAGTGATGCACAAAATAACTTAAAAGAAAATAATAATTTAAAACAATGAATAAAGTGTGCATGAAATAATAGGGGAAAGAAAACGTTAGGAACTTGTTACATTCACCCACACAAGGGCTGAGTAATCACACACCCCCCCTCTCTCTCTCTCACACTCACACTCTCCCGGCTCTCTTTCTCTCTTGCCCCTTCCTCATCTCTCTCACCCCCCTCTCTCTCTATATATATCTCACACACACACACACACACACACTTCAGAAACAAACATAGTATCAATGAGAGCATCAATAATACACCTGAGTGAAGTCTAGTAATACAAAAATAATAATAATCTTAAAAGTTAATCGTGAGTTAAAAAAAATAGTGGCGTTAATAGAATCGGGCGATAACG